>NW_023144635.1:6770432-6789336 GCF_012932325.1 Thrips palmi
ATGTTAGTCGCACCCGCGGCAGTGTCACTGCCGACGCTGGGCCTGGCGGCCATTGGGGGTAAGTCGGCACACTGGGAAACAGAATCGAATAATGTCACAGGCATTTACTAATTCTGCATTATTATGTCTTTTTTCAGCTATAGTGACAGCAGCCGTGGGTAAGTTAACTAGAATTCACACAGACGTACTTACTTGTGAAAAGGTGACAGGTGAATACTCTACAAATCGAAGAGTGTACATGGTATGCTCTAACTAGAGCATGCCTGCAAGCACGCTCTAGCTAGCGCATGCCTGCCAGGCATGCACTAACTAGTGCATACATGCCATGTACACGCTAACTGAAGCATGCATCTAGTGCATAAGAGATAGGGAGTTGTCTGCATCAGGAAGCGTGTACATGGCATGTATGCGCTAGTAAGTGCATGCTTGGCAGGCATGCACTAGTTAGAGCGTGCTTGCAGGCATGCCCCAGTTAGAGCATACCATGTACACTCTTCGATTTGTAGAGTAGGTTTCACACCAACCATGAGAGAATGGCTTTGTTCACTTCATGCACCAACTCTTGACCTAGTGATCCGAGTTTCAGTAAGTTGTGATGCAGACACAGACACATTCGGTGACAGGACAGGGCCGATTGGGCCGATGCACTCGGTCGACGAGGGTTTGGTACTGGAACTGGATATTCCTCTGGCCTGACATTCGCATTCGAAGGCAAAGCTCAGCGCGCTCTATCTGCTCGTGGTGGGCGCTATTGGAACTACTCCAGAGGTCCGTGGCGACTATTATAACCCCAAAACAATTTTCACTTTCTTATTTCGCTTTGTCACTTTAAAATCACTCTCCAGTACAAATATCTAAGTCACCGGTATTGTGAAAATGCCTTTCACTTAACCCAGTTTTAGGCTCTTTGCGTTCTACTGATATGGCGGGAGATTTTGAACTTGGAACATATCAAACAAGGTTTGGGAAGTGAATTTTGATTCGTTTGACCTAAATTTCAATGAAGATGCTTCCCATGATAAAATATTGTGGCCTAAAGTGGATCCCAGGCACATGATTGACTACTTTTAGGTGTTCCCAAGAACTCGGGTGTCCCCGTTAAAGATGATGACTTGGGCTATTGCAACGGTTTGCATGCATTTTCATTAAATCTGATTATTTCAACAGTTATCTGAGTTGTTGCCAAAGTTATTGAGATGTAGCAAGGTGTCGGTACTTCTGTTCTCATTGCGTGCATTTGTGTGTTGCCTTGAAAAAGGGCGCTGTTACTATTAGGTGTCAGCCAAAAATGTGTCCTTGCACCACTAACTCATCTCGGGCAGGGGGCACGGACGGCGGGCAGGGGAACGCAGAGAAAATGCAGCTGGGCACGCTCAAGACAGCGCGCCCTCAGCCAGCGGCCCCAGCGCACCAGCCGGCGGCGCCCCAGCGGCCCGCAGGTCAGCAGCCAGCGGCGCCCCATCCCGCAGCAACAGCCGGGAGGCCAGCCCGTCGCCCAAGTGGTGCACCAGGTGCTAAACGTGGTCCACCACCACCCTCACAGGCGCACGGGCAATCCAAGGATCAACTGCGGCAGAAGGCACACGTGTGCCTACTGCCTATACACTTCAGGAAAGTGACACCGATCGGCTTCGCCTTAAGACGGACAGAAATGTGATCGGCTTCGCCAAAGCGGGCACTAAACCAAAGACCGATCGGCTTCGCCTTAGAGCGGGCAGAAATGTGGTCGGCTTCGCCAAAGCGGGCAAGATTTTTTTTTTATTGTTTCTTTAGTTGTGCTAACGCTTAATGCTTTTCCTTATGGACGACGACCTCGAAATGGCGGGGGACGACCTGGCGGTCGACGACGCGGAGGTGCAGCTAGACGACGCGAGACACAGGGTAACAGGGAAGATACCATTGGGCTTGCTCCAGAGGGTGTGTTGACTCTTTCCGTTGGTTCAGATGCCATGTTTGTGAATCTGATAATGTCAGAGTGGGACATCCTAGTCCAATAAAACTTCCAGGTTTCACACAAATTTACTTTTGTGAGTGAAAAGACTACCGTAAAGTAATGCAACAAGTGTGATAAGTTTGGTTTTCCATCTAGGTTCATCTATCCAAAGTAAGTCTCAGCATTCTGATGGTTCCCCATGTGATAATTTTATTGATTACACAGATGACTCTCATGCTTCAAATCAGTCTAGAGAATCAAATTGTCCACCTGCTGGAGATGATTCTAACGATTCGACTGATGATTCTGATGGTCAAAATCAGTCTGAAGGCTTAAATTGTCATTTGTCTGCTGGTTCAAATGATTCAGAAAGTATAAATCAGTCTCAGGTCATAAATTGACATTCATCTGCTTCTTCACGTCAGATACCTAGAGCGCCGAGCTCCAGACGAGCATGACGCGGCACTCCAGGACGGAGAACCGCGGACGCCCTGGGCCGCGACGACGCCCATTGCAATGGGTTTTTGTCTGCTATGGGTTCGCACTTTATTTTTTCTCTTTTTCACATCGACCACATTGGTACCACTGCCATTCGTACCCAAACCACCCCCTATCCCTTTTACACAACTTTTTTCCTTTCTCCACACTCCTACACAATAACCATATTGACTTCGTGACTCAGAGGATTTCTTGAAATCGTATTTTGTGTGTGTTATTATCAGGTGTATGTGCTCGATACGTGCGTTATATGTCACCAGAAGACACCTGGGTGGTACGTAAATTTCCTCAGGTCGAAAGTATGGTATTGCGGGAAGGTGTCTTGCGGGACGCTGCTCCTGGAAGTCCTCGCAAGTAAAATATGAGGGGGTATTTTTTTATTTTCTTTTCGAGGGTAAGGGTCGGCCAATATCTTACGGCAGATCTTTTCGTGGTTCAAGAGTGAGTGTGTGTGTGTGTGTGTGTGTGTGTCAGGAAGATGATAGCTGTCTATGCCTTTCGTGGTTTGTTCATTCCTTTATGCTGTTCATATAAAACCCCTTTGCACTATTGCTTAAACTTAAATGGAGGAAGTGACATTTTGGAAACGACAGTATCCTTAAATGTTAAGGCCCCTTTATGTTTCCTTTATGCTAAAAAATTTTTAAACCCCATTTCGTACCTACATCAGGATTTAATAAAAACTTAAAGTCCACACATTCTGTCTCAATCTTTATGAAAAAAGAAAATTGCATCTTTTAAAAGAACAAATTTCCTTTAAAAGATGAAGTAAATTCTACCGCAGAAAACTCGATGGCGCCGCCGCATATTATGAAAAAGTGGTGCAACACGTGCACCGCGTTGAATCGCACCGCTTACCGACAGCTCCAGAAGTGCGTGCGCTGCAACGCCATCATACCACAAAAATGAAATAAAAACCCAAAATGAAGAGGTGGTTCTACCGTGGTGCCTGGAGCTTCTTCTAAGCGTGCGACACTATTGCTCCAGTTAGGACAAAAGCAAAATCCGCGGAACCCTTTGCCCAGGAGAATAAGAGATCATTCGTTGAGTCTCCCGCGCCCGCTTCCCGCAATAGTGAGTGAACCTGTGAACCTAACCTCCCGCTCTTTGTGGCTTCACGACGTTTCTACTTTCCCTCCTTTGTCAACGTAAAACAGCATTGACGGCTTTTCACTGTTCGATTGCATTTATTATTACTTGCAATGACAGAATCAACAAACCTAATGCTTGATTGCTTCTCGTTGCGATTTATTAGCGGCGATGTTTTGGCAAAAACACAACAGCTAGAGCTTGTGTCTCGAAAGCAATGCTGTTCTTTCAAATGTGTCTGTGAGAATGTTTGTTTTTGTTTCGAACTTCAACTTATTTTTTTTGGCTGTGGAACCATGGTTTTCGGATATGGTGGATGACATCTCAAACCAAATGGCACCTCCAAACTTCGTCAACATACACTCCCGACAAAAATTAGCGGAACGCTTTTTGTCATCGTAATATTTTCTAAGTCTTTCGCGCTAGGAAGCTGAAATTTTGTACACGGGTCCCCCTACTACTTCCCTCGAGGCCTGCGAAGTGCGTAGCCCGTGCGCCTCCCCTAACGGACGGCACCCACCCCTTAGTGCGCAAGGGTGAAAAAAACGATGAAAAGTGCCGAAAAAAACCAAAACTTTACCTTATCCAGAGGCCAAATTTTTCGTGTACGAGGTCAAATGAGTCTCCTTTTTCCAACGATGCAAGGGGAAATTTCAATTTGAACCAACCCCCCCCCCGCTGCACTCACCCCCACCCCCTCGAGGGGGTGGATTTCGAGCATGTTTGAATTTCGCGCAAAACAGCGTCGGGGCGCCCCCCGTCCCAAAGCAATCATTTTTTTTCGACGTTCCAACCACCCCGGGTGAATCATCCCCTAGAAAGCCCCCCCCCCTTTTCGAAAACCGGCCGTCCGGGGCCTTTGGGTTTTGAGAAAAAATGCAACAAAACTCCAGGGGGCATTCCTCCAGTGTCCAAGAAGACGTCTCAGCGAAAAAACCGCGCTGCCGGACGACTGCAACCCCTGCGGTAGGGGTTTTCCCCCCCCCTTGCACCACTGCACCCCCCTGGAGGGGTTGGAAGCCCTCCGACGAGCGGGCTGGTCGAACAAGACAGGGGGGAAGCGATCCTGAAGTTTTCAAGACGATCCCACAACCGTTCGTCTTCCAGAGCAAAAAAAAGCTTTCATTTCCAGTAAAAACCACCCCTCACTTCACCCCCTTCCAGCGCCCCACTGAGGGGGGGTAGCAGCCCCAAACCAACGTCACAACACTCGGCCCAGACCTCATTTCAAAGGCCTCAAAGTTTCAGACTGATACGACAAAGCATGGGACCGTGGGAGCCACGCAACGATGTGCCTGCACTCGGCGGGGAACGGGCGCGCTGGCCCGTCGGGTCCATGCGCCGTGCAGTAGGCAAGCCAACTCACCCGGCGCCAGGTTTATTAAAAGCCATTGGGAAGCCTGATTTTTGGGTGGTAAGCCACGTGGCATGTTTGGGGGACATGCCCTGCCCCCAGTGCTGAAGCGTGGTGACGAGCGCCCACGGGAGACGCCATTACCGTCGCGGACGCAAAACAGATCCCCGCGCGTGAGCCCCGCCGAACAATCTCGTGCAATGTCATCCCAAAGCCAAGTGAAGAAGGGGGGGCGGGCCAAAAACACCCCGCGCCCCGAATTGCCCTTCAGGGACATAGACGGGCCTGGGCACTCAACGTGGACCGTGCCGCAGGCGTGGAGACGGACACCGACCCCGCGGTGCCCACGTTGCCCGCGCTGCCCCTGGCGCGCCCCCCAAAGGGGGCCCAAAACCTGCAGCTGGCCATGGCACTCGGGACGAGTCCCACTACGACGAGTCCGGGCGGGCGAGTCAGACGACGAAACCCTTTTTGGAGCGGTCCCGGGCCCGCGCCGCAACCAGTGGAAGTCGACATCGATCTCCAGGTGGCCCTCGCGCTCGACGAGTCCGACAGCGAGGAGGAGCCACTCGGAGCGGTGGGACCAGCACCGCAACGACCGTAGGTAAAGCAGCCCAATTACTGTGGCAAGTGCCACAATGGCACACAGATGCCACTGCGAAGGGGCCTCTGTCACTGGTGCGCCGACAAGACCTACAAGGCACCCAGGAAGAACCAACCGGCCGCGGCGCACCACCTCCAGCCCGCGGCCCAGCAAGAGGCAGCTGCACCTGCCCAAGTGCCCGCTGAACAACTGCCAGCAGCACCCGCCCCAAACCAAGCTGTCGTCCACCAGCAAATCCAATACAACGTGGTGAACCAAGTGCAGCAGGTGGCAATCATCACGAGGCGACGCACCGGCCGCACCAGGATTAGGTGTGCCCTGTGTGGCCGTCGCCATAATTGCGCGTACTGCCCCAATACGTAACTTTGATCGGGCTTCGCCTCAGGGCGGGCCAAATACTTGATCGGGCTCCGCCTCAGGGCGGGCCAAACCTGTACAATTTTTTTTATTTTCGGTGCCAAACCTGTACAATTTTTTTTTATTTTTTATTCCCTTTTATGTTGTTGTACATACTTTTGCACATTTGTGTACCTTTTTACTTCTATACAATACATGTATAAATCTTACCTTGCTTTTCGCTCGTGTAATCCTTGCTCGATGGTTGTTGCTTTGAAAACCTGACGGCTTCTGAATCTCACTTGCACAGCTTCAATAGCTGCTTGAATGAAACTGCATTTATTTTGATTGTGCCTGCAACCCACACTAATAGTTTGTTAGCTTTGGGTTGAACGATTCTAATCCCAAAAAACACGAAAAACTTTAATTGATCTGCACTTTATCATTTGAGCTTTGGCAAGAATTTCAGTTCCTGGTTCTTGTTCATCATAAACCTCCATTGAAGCTAATGATCGATTATGACACACCAATGGTGGAGTCAACACAGTTAAAAACTTTTCCGGAGTCATACTGACAAGACACGGAATTCAAACATACTGAACTTGGCGTCACACTGACACAGACCAGCCCTTACTTTTGAAGAACCACTTGCCACACAGCTCGCTACAAATTGGCAAACAAGAAATATAATTGAAACTCAAATCAACAAGTGAGCCAAACCCCAGGCCTTGTATTTTCGCTAGACGAAGGGAGGAGAAGATAGCAGTGCACACACTGCTCAGAAACGTTTTTGAAAATCACAAAATGAACGCTTGCACCGCGGCGCACGGCCAGGTCACGCGACACTTAAATTCAAAACAAAACACAAAGAAAACCTTAACCTCCGAACCCAGGCAAGCAGACGGGCAATGACTATCGGCCCTCCAGGAGCGCTATCTGCAACCGAGCCGCGTCAGCCAATGACAGGCCAGGTCTCCAAGACTGCCAACCCCGCCGCGCAAAGCGCACGTTTCGAAGCAGCCTCCCTATCCCAGAACGGCCGCGCTGTCAACAAAAAGCAGACGACGAGCCGAAAGCGAAAGGAGCAACTACATCGGAGTCTTTTGGGCAGCGATTTCATCATGGACCAACGCGCCTCGCCAGGATTCGAACCAGCGCCAGACGACAAGCCGGTATAGCGAGTCTTTGAGACAGCAGCCGACTGAGTCTCGCCTCGGTCTCGAACCTGCGCCTCCGGACGGCGCCCCAGCAGTTCCAGCTCCAGCCCCGTGGATGACGGATGCATCAGGAAATCAACGCGCTTCACTCCAGATTCGTCCCACGCCCCCGGACGACCCGCGACGCCACCAGGAAGGCCGAGGCTCCACGGACTGCACGTCGAACTCTGCGAGAATGGACACCGTTGCCTGACTCCTCAAACTCCTCATGCCTAAACTGCGAAAAAAATGGCCGAAATTTTGAAAGAAGACGGAAAAGGTAAGATCACATTGACAACATCCTCCTGCCTAAAAGCAGAGTTAAGATTAAATTTTTACATTACTGGAGAGTTAAGAAACTCATTGGCAAATGTTCTGGAATTAAATCTAGGGGAACGCTGCAATAAGCTCTCCAATGACCTTTTTACAAGTCAAAATTGGGGGCTCAGCGACGACCGACAACCGAAAACAGACCTCGAAGGGGCATTTTTGCGACCATTCAGAGAGCTCGACTCGAACCCCCTCCCCCCTGGGCATCTCGAGATGCGTCATCCAGCTTCTCGAGACTCCGTGTCGTACGGTTACTTGCTCGGTGGTATCCCGTATCTTGTCATTTGTATCGCACCACGGCTCAAGTTAAGGTGGAAAGATGGAAAACATCGAAATGGGAGACGAAGGGCCGCGGGCGCGGCGTCAATTTAGGAGGTGCGTCTCATTGTCGTGCAAATCACCTGACGTCGGTGGCCGGTAACCTGACGGCACCATGCCCATGCTGCGGCGAATGTTGCTATACACGGCACTAAGACTTTTGGGACAATGCCATTTATTCTTTGTTGGGGGTGGTGATGGCCTGGGCCTCGGCACATTAGTACAATGCATTCAGTCATCCCTGAGCCAGCGGCACCAAGAAAAGACCTGCATAGCAAGGGCTCGCCGCCGGCTCAGGGATGACTGAATGGAGGGACCGCGTAAGGTGTCCCAGTGGCTCGTCGAGACGCAGGCCCCGTTTCATAGAACTTGCCCGATGCTTCGCAAAGGCGAATGGTCACCCCAGTTTGGGAGCAGGTTAGTCTCGAAATCGGCGTGCCCAGCGTCATAATTGCTCCAACAAAAGATGAATTGCTTTGTTTCCGTTGTCTTGTAAGGGGTTAGAATGAACGTGGGATGTAATGTGACGTAACAGAGATTAAACTGTATTACATCAAGAGAAGTGAAAGGTTCCATTGGAAAGCTCATAGCGGTGGTTTGAAGTCATAATAGAAGTATTTTTCAATTAATAGCACGTAAAGGACAGAAAACACAATAAATCGTTGAGATTGTGCAAAGAATAAGTCCCAATGAGAGTTGATACACCTCTAATAGAATCATGAAACCCAAATGGTGCCCAACAGCTGACTTTTCATAATACACTTTCCATTCCACCAACACATGTGTAAAGAACGAGCCATCCTTTTATACCTTCTTGGTATTAATTGTCGTCTTGTTCAATGACGTTTCAAGTGCGAGAAAGAGCAAACACTACAAATCCAAAGGTCAGACTTTACGCCTCTGGAGAGGCGAGACAAAAAGTCTCGCCACATTTTGGCGATACTTTCATGTCTCGCCACAATATGGTCAGATTCAAATGTCTCGCCAATTTATGGCGAGACTTTTTTGTCTCGCCAAAATATGACCCAAAATTATTGAATAGGGTAGGCAATGCATGGATTCATGGCAAAATAGATAAACTACTGCATTATTCACAAAATTCATAAGAAAACATTTCTGATCACCACTCATAGTTGTTTGACCCACTGGGGACTCTCAAGAGTAACGCTGTTTGTTTCGCTCATAAACCAAGAGGTGCGTCTTCACATAACAGGGCCGCTCACATTCAGTTTCATTGAAATCAGATTGTACTCACAATAATCACAGTAGCACTGTGGCTATGAAGAAATTTGCAGGCAGGTTGAGAGTTGATTCATCCAATAAAGATTGTGTACAAACATGTAGCTGTGAGTACTGTACAACTTGGTCCAGAGCACAGATGGTGTAGACTGTTGATGAACTAAACATTTTGACAATTATCCTTTTCCACACGCAGTTTGACAATAGCTCGAACGATAAAAAGACATCTTCGCGAACAGATAACCCAGTTGGCAACAGTCGTCATCGCTCCAAACTAGAAAAAACTTAATTTTATTGATGCAAAGTCGAGAGGAAAACATGATAACCAGCGGCCATTTCCTCAGGTTACTTTTGTTTACGAGATGTGAGGATGTGACTGCGAATACTGGTTTGGTCATGCGTATAATTTCCCAACCCGAATCTGAATCTAAATCGTCACGCCCATAACTGCCCATAACCTCTTCTGTCCAAAAAAAAAAACATAGCCTCTAAAATGGCTGCCAGCCTCTGAGCGATTGTTTGACTTGCAACGATATAATTTAGTTTTTCCTAGTTTCGAGCAATGACGACTGTTGCCAACTGGGTTATCTGTTTGCGAAGATGTCTTTTAATCGTTCGGGCTATTGTCAAACTGCGTGTGAAAAAGGAGAACTGTCAAAATGTTAAGTTCATCAACAGTCTGCACCATCTGTTCTCTGGGCTAAGTTGTACAGTACTCAAAGCTACATGTTTGTAGACAATCTTTATTGGATGAATCAACTCTCAACCTGCCTGCAAATTTCTTCATAGCCACAGTGCTACTGTGATTATTGTGAGTACAATCTGATTTCAATGAAACTGAATGTGAGCGGCCCTGTTATGTGAAGACGCACCTCTTGGTTTATGAGCGAAACAAACAGCGTTACTCTTGAGAGTCCCCAGTGGGTCAAACAACTATCAGTGGTGATCAGAAATGATTTCTCGTGAATTTTGTGAATAATGCAGTAGTTTATGTATTTTGCTATGAATCCATGCATTGCCTACCCTATTTAAATAATTTTGGGCCATATTTTGGCGAGACAAAAAAGTCTCGCCATAAATTGGCGAGACATTTGAATCTGACCATATTGTGGCGAGACATGAAAGTATCGCCAAAATGTGGCGAGACTTTTTGTCTCGCCACATTTTGGCGTAATGTCTTTCCATTCAGTTTGCAGTGAAATAGAGCGAGAAACTGATCTGTACTGTGTGACCCCTCAGCCATGCCCTGCATTACAACTTGCCTGTGTCCCATTTACAGAGTCATCCAGTGTGGCCGAAGTGCCACATTTTTCCTGTTGACTGTCGCGGCGGTGGTGGCGTTCTGCCAGCACAACGACCGGCTGGTGGGGCTCATAGGAGTCGTTATTCAAGGACTGGCCGGTAAGTTTCCTCCTAACACCGCCTTCCCTGCAGGGCCACCAGGAGCATCTGAAAACGTACCAAAAACTGTTAGGACAAGGCATTTTCACAATATTGGTGTGTCAGATATTTGTGCTGGAAAGTGGTTTCAAATTGACTAATCAATATAAATGAGTGAATATTGTACAGATGTTAGAGGTCCTAACTGTGGGTTTAGTTTATCTTCCAGTGCTGTACAAATATTCTAGAGAGTAAGACTCTACAATAAAGTTAAAGCTGCACTAAAATTACAACCTGGAATCAAGATTGCTTACAACCATACTCCTTTCACCGGCTGTTTATGTGTCTATCTGCAGTTCATGTGTTTGCGTTTGTTCCGAACTTGATACAACCATAATTGGTTGACACAATTGCCTTTCCCTAACAGTTTTGGGCTTGAGTTTTCAGATGCTGCTTTGTTGGAACCCAGAACTTAAACTTGGTGGCTCTGCATGGCCACAATTGTAGCCTTTCAGTTTCTGTTTCCACTGAGTAAACCATTTGCTTAGTGAGACTCAAGACAAATACCGTTTGATTGTGTAAACCTTAGACTTTCATTACATATGTTTCATATTGTGGGTCTTCAATGAGATAATGGCACATACTTTAGGCGGCTTAACTTGTACACACTAAATTATTTCCTTAAATGCGTTAACTAAATTATAATTACATTTAAACATATAAAAATTGTCATGTTTTTAATGTTTTATTGAACTTACCTTTTATTTCTGAAGAGCGTTTAACTAATCATGATGTATTTCTTGTTTCAGCTGCGTTCTACTTGCCCATGTGATGTCGTTCCGAAACCACCCAATTTGATATGTAAATAAATACTTTTCAGAAACCCGTTTGTCTATACTTTGCCCCACTCTAAGCTCTCACAGATAGTCTAGGTTAGTCTTGGTTAGTTTAAATTTGAACATCAACAAACTCGTTGGAATTTGAGTAAGACTTGGTCTCCTTAGAAAAATCCTAACACTTGACTTAAATCCCAAAGCATACATAGATCAAGCAATTTTCTGAGCTGAACTAATCATGGCTGACACAAGAACAATAGATCAACTGACATTTCGGTCACGTCTGTCGATTTGACAGTGGGTTAAATGGTACCGCCTGGCCATGACGCAGACCAGACGCTCCTGCTATGTACAGAGAACCTGCTTATTCGCAGTATGACTCTTGCTTTATTCACAGTTCACACGGCCAAAACATTTACTTACGCCCCTGGTATAAACAGAGCAGGCAGACGCAAGCATTAAGATTTTCAGAATTTTGTGTACTTTCTTTATGAAAAAAAGGATAAGTTACTACTTTTATGTTGAAGCTGTGACGCTGTCAGGTTGGTACGGTACGGAAGGCGGCTGTGGCTGGCAGCAGACTGCTTCGTTCGTACATAAACAAAAGGGCCGATACCGAATCAAAACCAGTGTGGTTCACCTCCGCGATTTAGTTTTATGGAACAAGAGAAGTCACTTTGACTGGAAGGACGGCCACCGCGACTTATTCCACAGAACACATAACCTCCCGAAACCTGTGTTCAGGGTTCAGGTGCTCCGGCCTGCATTGAAGTGTTGTCTCAACTTCTCGCAGCCGCAGTTCTTGTTGGACACTTGGACGGCACTCCAGATATTTCTCAACCTCTAAATCCCCAGCTGAAGCCCTTGATTTGATTTACTGGTAATTATTTCACCTCATCCACTTTGATATTTACAATCAGACAGAGTATTAGTTCCTCATTTGAAACAAGTTATCACAAATTCTCATGAAAGATACTGATTGAACATTTAGTTAACTTCATGATGAAGCTTCTTCACAGTTTAAGACTCAACTCTATTTGGATTCAGTTTGGAAGAGATGAAATGATGAGTGAAGAATAGGCTGGTGGCTTATTGCAACTCACTCTTCTCCTGAGGGATCAAAGGCTGCTAGATCTTGGAATGCTGGGAATATCCAGCCTTGTGAGTAAAAATTGTTAAAATATACACACCCAACCTATATTACATATGCACATGTGTGGCTTGTTTTGGCAGGAGTCTGTTAGTCTCACCACGGCCCTCTGCAAGACGCTTTCTGAAAGTTCGGAAACCTGTCCCAAGTTAAGTTGGAGGTCTTAAATATTTTGTCACATTCCCTCTGCTCTCTTTTAGTCCATGTTTTAGTTCTTCTGTTGTGATCCTAGGCAAATTTGGTTCTGAATTTTTTTTTTAATAAGTTGTATTAAGTCTCATAACAGTGTATGACAGAAAATGTAACATTTTCAACTTAATTCCAAAGGAGTTGTGACTTAAACTGTGCTGGAGAAGCTCTTCCATTATGTTAACTCAATGTAGAAGAAAAAATCTTTCATAAGAATTCATAATTACTTATGTGAAAACTTGGTTAGATGAGGAAGCTTACATTGCGTGTTTAACTATATGTTCTGTTTTGCATCCTTTTAAGGAGATGGTGTTCAAAAGCAGCTGTTTGAGGCTAATCAGATTGTAGCTTCTGAAGACATTCTGATCTTGCCACTAGATGACCCCATTGATTTGGAGGAGAATGTTTTTTTTTTAGAGAAGTGGTTCAAGGAGGTACTGACGATGATATGGGATCAGAACAAGAGCCAACTACCTCAAGCAACAAGCGCACAAGGAAATGAGACAATGACGTCTCTAATGAAGAACCTCTTACAAAGAAGCGAAAGTTGAAGCCCTACTAAGCTAAACGCTTTCTGTAAGTTCGGAAACCTGTCTCAAGTTTGGTTGGAGGTCTAAAATATGTTGTCACATTCCCTCTGCTCTCTTTCAGTCCATGGCCTGAAGGGTGCTTGACAGTTTGATTTAAAACTAAATTTGACACTGTAGAAGACTATTGCAAAATGATAACAAGATTTAAAAATATGACGAAGTTCGATCACTTGGAAAGTTTTGCTTAGTTATTTCTGAACAAGTTCTTATAAATTCTCATCAAAGGTATTTGTTGTAAACTTAGTTCATATCAAGACAATGCCCCTCGTGCATAGTTGAAGTCTCAACTCTATTGAATTTAGATGAAAAATTTACAAAAAAGGTTCTACACTGTTAAAAGTATAAACTTGACTTTAAATGGAAATTAAAAATTCCAGGAGAGCTGTATCATTTGGCACCAGAGGTTTGCTGAAGACACATCTCCAAGACTGCAGCATCATACCTACTTCAGTAAATGAAAGGCTTCCAACTAAATTAAAACAAACTCTACAAACTCAAGTGTGTACATAGTACACTTCAACCTGAAGTGTTCATGCAAGTACACTTCAACCTGGAGTGTACATGCATGTACACTTCAACCTGGAGTGTACATCATGAGAATTCATGGTAGCTTGTTCAAAATAAATCAAGTCAAATATGTAGTATTCAGCTGATGCTGCCGGATATTTTCAAATCTTCACAGCCTTTGAATGAGTCCTTCCAGACTATCTATATTACTTATAAATCATGGTCTGAGTTATTTTAACATGAATTTATGATATAAAGAAAACAAATTTTAATAATTAACTTGTCTCATTATACAAAACGCCGTTTCATGTGTATTAATACTTTTTTAGCTTGTTTGTTGCTTGTTTGACTAAGGGAGTATGGGGCGATTTGTAACAGATTTTGGAATTCTCTATACAAAATTAAAAACATTCTGCATATCGGTGTCAAACTTGTGCCAGTTGAGCAGTCTGGCCCTTCATCTAGACTGTGCAGCTCCATTGGATCAATCTGGAGTCCGTAATCTTTGAAATCTAAGACGTTTTCTAAACCCTTGCATGCTGTTACGAATCGCCCCAGCATGGGGTGATTTGTAACAGCCATGGGGCTTCTCATAACATCCTACACATTAAATGAAACATCGTCGGGAATGTTATCTCCTCCACCAGTTGTTCTTCGGGTGTCCTGCAGACGTCTAAAAATCTACATTACAAGCTGCCGTTGACCTCCTCAGCATTAACTGATTGGCTATGTCAATCCTAACCTCACTTTTTTCAATTTTAGAGGAAAGCATAGAAAAACTCGCTTTATAATGCATTTCGAGCTGTGTAAATGTATTGGCATAAAACAGCAGATGATTCGAGAAATAATTCAAGCATTTAACAGCATAAACTACTAAAATTCTTGTTTTTATACGGGTCTGTTACGAATCACCCCAAATATCTGTTACGCAAGAAATCCGTTCCTAACTATCACTGGACAAAGTAAAAGCAACTTATGCCACGTGTTGACATTGTATAGGGGTCACGCTTCAAGGCCCCAACGGTACTTCGATGGTGATTCATACCTGGGGAGCCTCAGACAGAAACTTCATAGAACTCAAAACAAAAGATTTACCTGTTTGCCGAAATTTCGGTGTACCCTATATTTCAGACGCCCTCCAAAACTATACCTGAGCACCGATCACATCCGCTTCGATTGTTCAAGGACCCTGTACTTGAAGCGAAAGAGGGGCCATACTCAGATTTTCCTCTGCTCCCTCCACTTAAATTAATAAACGCATTTGTTACGAATCGCCCCTGTTACAAATCGCCCCATACTCCCTTACCAATATTACGAGAGAAGCTTCAGAGCCATTGTCATAAAAATGTGATGAAGGAATATCAACTCATTCTATAAATTTTCATTCACTTCCTATCATCGGGGTTTTAGAGCCGCCATCTTTTGCGGGATGTCTGAATGGGCTTTCTCATTCCTTCTGCTGTTATTTAATAATAGTATTATTCCTTTTGACTTGATCTCAGGCCATACATCATGATAATACTTGGTCTAGGAAATAATCTCTTGTGGATTAGAAAATTGTCAGGTGGCCTATGCGCAGATAGGCAACAGCTGTTGCTATTTCAGAACCTTGATACATTCTGTGTCTGAGTGCAAACTCATTCTTTTTAATCAAATGACCACCTATCTTTCTTTTTCATTTCTAGCATTTAATGAACAAAACCAGAAAACTACTTCCGGTTCCTGTTTCCAGGTGGAGTGACATCTCTCAATCGCATTCCTGACGTCTCATCAGGAGAGCTGTATCATTTGGCACCAGAGGTTTGCCGAAGACACATCTCCAAGACTGCAACATCATACCAAAGTGACTATTTATATTATATGGTGGAACAGGATTCTCTGCCAGTTCTCAGAAAGTTCCCTGATTGTGTTGTTTTGATGATACTACAAGCAGAAAATCCAGCAACGGTTTAGCCATATGTAAGTACTGATGGTTTAAAAGTGCACACAATCACTTTAAAAATTTTGATGAGTTAGTTGCTCTGATGTAAAACAAGGCTTCTCCTTTAAGAATGGTACTCAACTATACATCCAATAAGATGAAAAGTTTGAATTCCTATATTTCACTAATGTTGATGAAAAGTCAAATTTTATGTCAAAATGTTTTGTATTTAGAAGTGAAATTCTTGCCAGAGTGGTTCACAGTTTGATTTTAGACTAAATTTGATACTGTAGAAGACAATTGCAAAATGATTTTAAGATTACAAAATATTACCAAGTTCGGTTAACTCATACAGTTCCGCTTAGTTGCTTGTATTAAAATTCCAGTTTCAAATATTGTGGTCTTAACCTGCATTTCAGTTAACCACCTGATGATACTTATGTTTGTTTCAGCACATACATAAATAAAAAGATGAAAGAACATCCTGGGTCAAACGACTGATGGTAACTTTTTGGCTAAATGATGCACTTTGGAACAGGCGACAGAACTTCATGAAAGGAAGCCAAAGGCCTACTGGCCCTTGGTAATGGGATCAACATGACAACACTTGGCACAAACTTGATTACAAAGGTAAGCTTATTTCTGTTTTTCAGTTAGCAATAAGGTTGCTGCCGCCTTCAAGAGAGAAAGAATTATTGGTCCCATGTGCCACTTGTGCATATTTTCAAAGTCTAATCACTTTGAACAGAAACCTTCCACACTCTCAGTTTTGCTTTTAGATCAAAGTTTCAGACACGCTGGCATTAGATTAAGTTACAAGGATGAACCATTCTGAAAAATAACTTGGCTTTTTAACCATGATAGCCGCTATTGGTCCTGCTTTTGTTCAAGGCCTAGGACGGTGCGCGCCGTGCCGTGCTCTATGTCGCGAAGAGAGATTTGGGCAATAACAAACCCAGGGATGAGTTCGATATAATAGCTTTCTTATAAATTGATGTTGCCAACTCATGGCAAGATTTTTGCGTCTGACCGCGTCGAAATTTTGCAATGATCAGTTTGCGGTTCGTTTTTAGACGCGTTCAAACGCGTACGGACTCTGCCCGGACCAACTTATTCCTGTCAATCGAGAATAACACAAAGTGGCCACAGCCGTTTTGTACCCTTTGTGCAAGAGCTAGCCCCAACCGAACAAAACCAGCACCACGCCTTCGCCGCAGGCGCGGAAAGCGACAGTGAAAGCTTCGATAGATGGGATTGGGCTAACGTCGTCTCAAGTGAGGACGAGCAGGATGTGCTCGGGGCAGTCGGCCCCGTACCCGTGCAGGAGCTCGACCCGAACATAAAACGACCGGACTACTGCGACGAATGCGGGTGCCCCACCCAGATGCCCCTGAAGAATGGCCTCTGCCATTGGTGCCTGGAGCAGAAGAGGCAACGTGCTAGACGCCAGCGGCAACTTAATCAACAGGCCGCAGTGCAACAACCCCAGCTCGCGGCCCCAGCAGTTCAGCCCGCGGTTCAGCAGCCAGCGGCGCCCCACCCCGCAGCCGTCGCCCAAATGGTGCAACAAGTGGTAAATGTGGTCCACCACCACCACCACTCTCGCAGGCGCACTGGAAGGCCCAGGATTATCTGCGCCCTCTGCGGCAGGAGGCACACATGTGCCTACTGCCCCAACACCTCTGTGAAGGTGAACACTTTCACGGTATATCCTACCAGATGTGTATTCATCATAGGTTCCGTCACCCTGGTGAGCTGATGGCCCAGCCCTTATCTCAGCAACAACATCGTCATGTTTCAGATAAGCCTTCAGGGTTTGAATGATGCTCACATAATGGTAAACATGCTTAGTGCCATCATCAGGATCATCTTCTCCACTGCTGCTCTGCTGTCTCTCCGTGTCTGGCTCTTCATCTGAATCTTCATAATGAGCGGATTCGTCAGAGTCACTGCCATCATCTGCTGCATCAGTACCCCATCCTTCAACTGCATCTATATCATCCTCATCTAGTTGCACTGCCTCAAGAGCGTTAGCGCAAAGAGTAGCCTTCCTAGCTTCCTCGCGGAAATCAACTTGCTTTGGTTCCACATAACCTAATTTTCTAAATTGTTCGGCCTCTCTATAAGTTGAAGTACGGCAGATATCATTCACCTCCATACAAGTCAACATGGCCTTGAAATTGATATCATCACACTCTAAAGCAGCTGCATAGCGAGCCAGTGAAGAGTTACTGCCATTTGACAAAAGGCGAAACATGTTCATGTACTCTTCATGGATCCTTCGAGCCACACGAGACGGAACCCCATGCTTATATTGCAGCCTAAGAAATGCAGAGGGCAGTGCAGACCTCAATGATGTCAGCATTGTACTGAACTGCCTCATTGCAACCTGTCTTTCATCCACTATTTCATAATTTGCCTCTGCCAGCAACTCCTCCCCTTCAGGTTCACTGCACATTTCTGTAGGTGGTACGATACGCCTAACCATTTGTCGCCCAGTGGCTTCCCACAAGTCAGGATGCAGCCGTTGGAAGTGGGCCCTAACACTAGCAACATGGTTTAGAATGACACCACAACCCTCTAAGAAACAAGTAAACTTAAAACATTTCAAGTGAAAGTGAAATCTTCTCAAGTGGTTGCAGAAATGTTGCAAATCTTCACCAACAAAGGGGCACTGCGGTATAGTACAAGGGATCTCCATTGTATAGCATTCAGTTCCCTTCTCAGTTTTCTACTGCAGGACTCACTGGAGGGCCATCCCGATTGTTAAAGTTGTACAAATCTCCAGCCATCGGGTATCCTGAAAGAACAAAGCGGATTTAGGCGGGAACATAACCAAGCTATCTGCTTCTCTTTCAAAATCCGTTCTCACGCAGCGTTTTCAGCCAGTTCGAGCTCACGAACAGCCGCGGCGGTAGATGGTTTTACCCTCTTGACGGCCGATGAAATAACGCTGTACACTATGCACTATGAACTAAGAACGACTGGGACGAAAAAGAAAGCTTTAGGCGTTGCATCGAGCAATGGCCGCACCCACTCAGTTAGACCCAAACACAAGGCAGGCTTGCGCAGAGGTAAGCCCGCTTGTACCTCACGCAGGTCTCTGATTGGCTGCGCGCCAACAAGTAGTCCTCCGCAATTTGCGTTGAAATGTTAAATTGATACCAAAGGGGTACTCCCATGCGTTCTGTGGCATTTAAAAATAAACCCACATTTAACGTAACGAATTCATCCTATGAAAGCTGCTTGAAAATGAAGGAAATCGCAGTTTTCAAGCTAGACATGACGCCGACCGCGGAAGAACTTTAGGCGTGGCGTCACTTGTGGTTGTGGCTTGACTGTAGCCAGCCAGTGTGTACTCATCACCATCATCGAGTGTCTATATTACCTGTTGATTTCATCAATATAATCATGCCACCATACCCGGCGTACCC
>NW_023144635.1:6790336-6816463 GCF_012932325.1 Thrips palmi
TCTGCCTCGGCAAAAAGGATTCCCAAGCAGCCCCTAGAAAACCCTTATTTTTTCAAGGTCGGCGAAGGGATCCCAGGCGCTGCTTTTGCTGTGTGATTGGTCCTAGCAGCCGACGCACAGTGGGCCAGAAGACCGGTAGAGGCGGACAAATCTCGAGACGCGTTTTGAGCTCCAGAGTCGCTAAACCGACGGGTCCTCAAAAGATATCTGGGCGTTCCCTTCAAGAGAATCTTATCTTCAACGCAGGCGAATTTCACTCATTTTGACCATTTGTTACGGATACGAGAGTAAGCGTAATAAATTGGTTTCTTTGATCTTCCATCTTCAGATAAATGTGAATAAAATCACAAATTATGTCGATTTGTAGCTGTAGCAAATGATCAAACTGAGTGAAATTTGCCTGCGTTTAAAATAAGATTCTCTTGGGGGGAACGCCCAGATAAGATCTTTCGAATAGGACCCCTCGAAACAGGACTCGAACCAAACGTGTGACCCCACCAAAGGATTCTGATCACCCTTGCACAAAATGAAACTGCTGGCGCGGGTGCCCTTACTCCTGCGAAATTTTGACGAAGTGACTTACAGTCCAGGCAGTGCGAGAGCCCTCCACGAGGCCAGTGCCACCACTACATTCCCAACGGCGTACAGGAGTGAGAGGTACAGGATCGTTCTGCAATGAAAAAGAAATTTAACAGTCAACACGTAGAGCGACCAGATGTCATCTAAAGTTGAATTTTAAAGTGGGTGTCTTGTCAGAGTGGGAATGACACTTCAGGGTATTTCGCCCCTAGAACGTGAAGCCATCCGCCAATGACAAGATATAATTTAGCAGTCAAAGAGCTTCGTCCATTGTCAATTACAAAATTTGAACAGGATAATCTTCACCTCTTTGGAGTCTCTTACGTACTATACAAACTGAAATCGACGAAATTTGTCGGGAACATTTAAACTTTTGGTCGTCCTTAGAGAGCTTCAATCCGTTCAATCAAAAGCTTGGTTGATTTGTTAACATCTTTTTTCAACTTCAAATCTTTAGTTGAAGCAACGAAAATAATATTTAATACTTCAGACCAGCAGTCTGAAAATTTTGTTCAGGCAGAACAGAACGTTCTGAATTTGAATTCAGACAGAATAGTCTGAGTAATATGGAAGAATTTTTAGACTAAAATTGCCGAGAGTTAAGTTAATCTTTTCTTTTTCCTTTTAACACTGTATAAATTGGTCTCCCATGTGCGTGATGTTCAGGGCAATGCGAAAAAAAAAAATCATGACATGCCGACGGTCTTTCAAATTGTTTTCCGTTTACCCACACATAAAAGGAAGCAGTGAGAACACACGCGCCTAAATTTTCCAAGCCAGGAGTCCGAGATGATGCCGCCGACGATAGGGAAAAGGTAGCACGTCATGTTAAATGCGTGGAACACGATGGTCGCATCGTCCTCGGTGAGGAACAGCTTGTCTTTGAGAAAGAGTACGAGCACCGCTGGAAAAGAAAGGGTACTTAAAACTTCAAATATGCACGTTACACAAACACCAAAAAACAGACTGATTTCTTAACAGGCAACAGAATAAGATTCGACAGTCAGAAAGAAAGGACAAATAATTTGAAGATAAATACAAGTGACGTCAGGTCAAGAACAGTCTGAGAAATGTAATAGTCTAATAAATAGCATTTGTTTCGTAACCACAAAGATAATGAAGGCATTGTACAATTGCTTAGTATTCACTGTTAGAAATTAGCTCCGAAATTTTGTGGAGAAAATCTCTATTATCACGTTCATGGAGACTCCGGTCAGTTCCCATCTTTTTTCGGAGAGATTTCCTCAGAGTTTAACGAAATGTTCTTCGGAGCGGGTCCTGGTGGGAGGTAAATTGCATGTCTTTTCTCAGATATTTTAAAGAGGGCTTCGCCGAAGCATTCTGGAGTCTGAAATGGCCAAAGAAGGGACATTGTCCTTCGAGCTCATTTGACTTTTATCCTGTAGGTTTCCCTGAGCTAAACAAGTAGCCCTCATTTTTAACTGGTGCGTTCCTTATTGCCACTTACTCCGCAAAGCGTAGAATGAAAACCGTTCACAAAACTCGTTGACGATTATTAAAAATACGGCTCGTGGGTATCTGATCTTTTCCTGCGTGGAGTCTTGGTCCTGTGGAGAGAGTTTGGCAGCTAAATGAATCGTGTCAGGAAAGGAAACAGCGAAATTCTCATTGCCTCGCGCGCGCCCGAAATTGGTGGCAAAATGAAATCCATAACGAGACAATATTCTTTCCCCGTACAAATAGGCTTCTTTGGTTTGAGCTTAGTGACCAAAACGATAGTTGGCTCTCGAGAGCCAACAACGAGAAACAGTCTGAATTTTTAAACATCGAGTTTTTAAAAATAATAATGTTTTATTCGGTAGTTTATCATCCCGTAGATGGATTAGGAACTGCCCAAAATTGAAACGTGTACTCACGTCCCGCGCAAACTCTTCCGCATTTCTTTCCGCCATATTGGTTTATGCTGTTGAGGTAGTTTGAACTTCCTACTACCTTGGAAGTTTGAAGCAGTGAGCGGCGGCAGAACTTTTAATGGAGTTGGTAGCTGTCTAAGTACGCTTCTTCATTTTCTTCACGTTTCTTCACCTCTAAACCACTCGGTTGCTCAATCTGAGGGTCCAATAAAACTTTCAGCAAGTGTTGTCTAGATTGAGGAAGACTCATTCGGAAAACCCGTCAACAGACATGTGTAAATAATTGGATGCATACCGTAAATGCAGGTAATATGGACCACCAGTGGGTAATGTGGACCACCCCTGAAATTCTTCTAAATGATCGATTCGAGCCAAGTAACTTTCAAGTTCGGATGCTTGTAGCCGAAACGGTTTTCTATGCCACAGGTAGGCGGCATCACCGATCACATAGAAGAGCTCAAGGGGTGGTCCACATTACCCACTGGTGGTCCATATTACCCGCTTTCACGGTACGTTAACACCTTCAAATAGTTACGACGACACTTCCTTCTAGTTAAAACCGATACACTAGGGAGCAGTGTGTCCGTTAAATTTAAAAAAAAAATGGGTCCTCACAGTCCGATGAGCTAACCATCAAATGAGCACTAACGGTTTGCAGAGAACCGATGCCATTCACTGTCTCAACGAACACACAGTATCTAGGGCCAGTGTCTGGCGAGAACTGGCGAAGATGCCGTAACTTAGTACGGCCTCAGATTATTCAGATTAGGAGACAACGCAGCGAGAGTCGTATCATGCACACTCTGTTGCTGCATGCCAATGCGATAAAACGATCGCCGTAAGCTTTTGCCGCGCTGATAAAAAGCTGGATTGAAAACGATTTAAACGGCAACGTACAAGAAGAGCTTCGAATGTAAGAATCGGCACAGAATGCGAACCAAGGAGAAAGTGGCGCCTAAGTCACACTTCCAAATTTTTCCAAAGATTAGATTGTAGAACTGTGTGGCCAATTAGATAGTACGTAGAAGAAAGTGGAAACATGCTCGATTGCAATCGAGAGTATTGCCAGAGATCAGAAACAATCGGGTGGTCACTACCCGACGGGAGAAACGCTGGGTGCACGTGCACACTCGGCACGTTGCTGACTTTTTCCTCACTATTTACGTATTCGTATAAGCAACAAAAATTGTTATTATTTTTTAAGTATGAATGACTAATTTCCGGTGTTCATCTCTCCGCACTCTTAAAACCTTGCGAAGAATGTGTTCGCATTACAAACCATTTGGTTCGCAACTTGCGAAGAGTTTGGCTTGATTGTATTACGAACTAATAGTTCGCAATTTTGCGAACAATGTGTTTGTAAGGGCTTCGCAATACAAACACGTTGTTCGCAAATTGCGAAGCACCTCTTCGCAAGTTGCGAACTACTGATTTGCAATATGGATGCGTTCTTCGCATTGCAAACAAGTGAGACCCTCCGCAAGCTTACAAACACATCGGTTCGCAAGGTTTTAAGAGTGCGTTGTCCGAGCGGCCAACGCCACATCGGGACGGCATGGTCAAAGCCTCAAAGGTCACCGTTAGGTCTCAAGGAGAAAAGGGGGTTGACCAAGAATTTGTTTATATTCTTGATTAGAGTAGATCTTGATGAGACCTTTCAACGAATGGTCGGAACCTAGGTAATGCTCGCATCGTCATCGGGGACCCTGTGAGGTGCCCGTCGACGTCCTCGGGGACCCACGGTGACCTATGAGGCTTTGACCATGCCGTCCCGATGCAGCGTTGGCCGCTCGGACAACGGAGAGATGAGCATAAAAAGCACACTGTCAGAAAATTCCGAAAAAAATTGGTAAAATCATGGAGTTTTTCCGAAACTTCTGCATGGAGCTCTCCATAAATGAAAATTCTGGGCTTTCTCCGAAAAATTTCGGAATTTTGAACAAAATGCATGCTTCACTATCACAAAAATACGAAAAAAAAGGTTTGCAACCAGTTAAAAATTGAGTGAAAGGTGAACCCCTACTTCTCGAGCTCAATTTTCATAATATTAAAGGGAAAGCTACAGGATATAAGTCAAATGAGCTCGGATGAGATTGTCCCTTCTTTGACCATTTCAGACCAAAAAATGCTTCAGCGAAGTCCTTTTTAATATATCTGAGAAAAGACTTGCATTTTACCTCCCATCGGGACCCAAGGAATGCTCCGAAGAACATCTGTTTAAGCCTTTAGAAAATCTCTCCGAAAAAAAATGGAAAATGAATGGAGTCTCCATGAACGTGATTATAGGTTTTTTCTCCATAAAATTTCGGAGCTAATTTCTAACAGTGCAACAGCGATCTCCGTCTTTCAAAAGACGGAAAGCTAATTTTTGGCCGATTCACATCCAAACGAATAAGACACAATGCTCAAACGAACGTGACAGTTTGTCACGTTTCAACGTGACGTCACGTACTTGGAATGAGAGTGTGCAGTTGTTCCGTACACCTGACCTGGAGGTACGGTCTAGCCGTACCTTTTTCCTTGAAATGTGCGGCTTTTTTAACAGTGCACGTGTCAAAATGGTCCTGCACTACCTGGAAATGGCGTAAAGTACAGCTCGTTTGCCTCTTAAGTGCATTCCCGCTCGAGATTACTGCTTTCACCTTATCGAAAGGTGCCATTGACCTACATTGTTCTACGAGGGTCAGTGGGCACTCAGGCACAGCTGCAAGTAGGTTATCAAGACAAACCTCACTGTGAAACGAAAAGTAAAAAGAGCCTACAACTTATTTACAATCACGTGGATGAAAAGTGGTTGATATTTAAGAAAAAGTACTTCCGCGCGCACGCACACTCGCTGAGAACGGGTACAGCAGGAATTCTTCTCCATTAGCAGAAAGGATTGCATTCCGACCAATTACTTTGCAGCTTGCTACAAAAATCGTCACGAACTTTTTCAGCAGATGATACGTTCACGTTCACGTGCTGAGAGTATCCGAGTTTCCTGCTAGCCAGCACGGAAAAAAAGAATTCGTTGACCCAGCAAAAATGTACGATGATTCCGTGATAACCGAAAATAATTTGTTTGAGTAACGAAAAGTTTGTTCGCGTAACGAATAATTTGTTGATCTGACGAACAATTCGTTGGCGGAGCAAGAAAGTTAGTTTGAGTGACAAAATCATCACTTATTGTTCCTTTGACGGATATTTTGGTTGCGTAACAGATGGTTAGTTTTGCCAACAAAAATTTTGTTACTCAAACAAAGGTTTCGTAACTCCAGCAAATTTTTTCGGTTATCACGGAATCAACGCACATTTTCGTTGGGTCAACGAATTCCTTTTTTCCGTGAGGCAGCAGTTGCATCGTTGCCTGACTAGCAAGCCTAGAGGAGGCCGAGCGCCTCGCTGGCAAGGCAGCAGCGGCTGGCTGGCCTGCCTAGAAGATTATGAGCGGAGGGCGCGCAGCCCGCCGTGCCGCGCCGTGGCGCGCCGCTCATGAATCGGGGCGCCTGCGGGGGCTCGGGTTGCGCGCGCGGCGTATAACCTCGACACCCAGCTATCTAGTACTCATGAAGTGCGTCCCTCACTTGCGCGCTGCCGCTCCCCTTCCTCTCGTCGCGAGACGCTGCTAGCACATCCAAAAAACCTTGCGAAGTATTCTCCGGCATTGTATTGCAAACTCTCTTACAAACTATTTTCTTTGCAACTTGCAAACAAAATGCTTTGCAACGTTACAAACCAATGCTTCGCAACGTTGCAAACTTTTTTCTTCGCAACTTACGAACTATTTCTTTGCAATGCGAAGGAAAAAGTCCGCAAGGGAGTTTGTAATACAATGCCGGAGAATACTTTGTACTGCAAAGTACTTTTCTTTGCAAGCTTTTCTGAGTGGACGCATCGCGCAGCTGCCCCCCGCGCCCCTTCCTCTGCCGAGACGCCACCATGGATGTAGTATTTCTCATAACCACGTCCCGCCACGCTGCGTCCGGCGAGGCATCCCGCCCTAGTACCGAAAACAACTTTTACGGGTGTTGAGTATTAATGTGATTAGCCACCAAATTGTGCATCCTCGCTTCGAAACAACGAAAATGATACCCAACACAAGTGGTATCCGACATATGAGTGTCCCACCGACATTGCGAATGTGTTTGACCTTAGGCACCTTAGGATATCCAAAAGTTATACGAAAATTGACATTTTCGTAAATTACCACACGTAAGAAATTTGTCAAATGAAGAGTTCCGAGTGTTTACTCTTTCAAATTCATTGACAAAATGTCACATTCATCATCGACAAATTTTTCCACTAATCGTGGAATAAAATCAAACCACCATACATTTAATTAAACATTCTCATTGGTATCATCAGCTTTCACGTTAGCGTTAGAGTTTTTTTTTTTTTGCCAAATAACTTTGTGTGGCGGCACGCAGCCAAGGAAGGCGGGGGACCTAAGATGTGCAATTCAACTGAAGGGATGTACACTCTCAAAACCGTTACGCATCTAAATTGTCGAGGACGCATCACGTGTGGCGGAAACGATTCTTTCCAAGAGACTCCATCCCGCCAAGCACTCAGGAATTAAAAAGGTAGGGGAACAAAAGCAAAGACAACAACATCATCCTATAAATTAAACTATTTACAATTCTTTATTTCACTAAGTTGATACAGAAAAATACAAGTTTCCCCACATTTGAGTTTTGAATTTTTCAAAATTCTTGAATGCTGATTTGACGTGTTTTAGTTACACCACAGTTGCTGCAAAATTTTCTACAAAAGTGACATGTCGCTGCATGTAGAACGCAGTAACATGATATCTGGGAGTGTATGTCAATTAATAGGGACACAAGTGAAAAGGGCTTAGATACACACCGCACCAAACCAACAACCATTCCATTCATGATTTGCGCTGTACTGTACCGACCGAGCTGGAAGGATAAGAGAAGCAACGATTCCACTTCCCATTTTCCACAGGCAACGTAACCACCCCTCCAGGTGGCCGAAATTGATATCGTTCCTAACGGTTGGCGCTAAAACGAAGCTTTTAAAAGAGGCTCTCATGAACAACGAACAGGACGGTAAGAAGAAAAGTTTCTCAGGTACCGCGTTTCAAGGATTTTAACCTTTCCTTCACAAACATCTAACGGTGAAACAAGTATGCTTGCAAGGTGTCAGTCATAGAGCACACGGCAGCTATGCAATAGCTGATGTGAGCAATATCAAGGCTGTTGAACTCCCCACACCTGTATTAACTAATTCTTGAGCTTAGATACGAGAACAGTGCCATTGCATCACGCTTTGATCCACACCTTACATGGAGACCTCCAACTCAATGCATCCACTGCCTCCTTGTCGGGCGCTTCGTGCGTGTAGAAGCCCACCTCTAACTCGCCCGTTGGCCAGGGCACGCCGTGGCAGCCCTTGGTGCAGTGCTCGCACCGCTGCTCCTCCCAGCACCAAAAGTTTTCCACGACCAGGAAGAAGCGGCTGTAGCTGGCCAGGACGCGACTCACGTCCGCCTCGTGCATGACGGCGTGCACACACCCGGCCTCGGACCAGTCGGGAATGCAGAGGCCGCGAAGACGAGGCGCACTGCCGGGGTTGATGGCGGCCAGGACTCGCCGGGACACAGTGCGGGGCAGGACGAGCCACTCCAGGGCGGGCAGTCCCGGCAGAGCCGAGGCCAGCTCCGTCTCCAGGCGGACGTCGAGTCCAGTGAAGTATGCGAGGCCCAGCTTCCGCAGAGCGGCGCGGCCCGAGGACGCCAGCGCCGTCAGCAGCCCCTGCTCCACGGGAACGGAGTAATAATACCAGGGGAGCTCGAGCTCCTCGAGGTGCGTGGCGGCGCGCAGGAAGGCCGCCGCGGCCTGGAACGCAGCTTCGTCGGGGTACTCGGCGGTCAGCTTGAGGGAGCGCAGCGACGCGCACTTCGCCAGCAGCGGCAGGTCCTCCATCACGGGGCAGTCCAAGTGCCGCAGCCCGGGGATGGCGGCCAGCAGCGGCGCCACGCCCTGGCAGTCCCCCCTCAGTTGCACGGCCTGCAGCGTGGCGGCGTGCGAGCGCAGCACGCGGTGCACGAAGCGAGGGTCCACGTTCTCGAGGGTCACCTCCTTGATGGACGCCGGGATCAGCGGCGCGGGCTCAGCCCCCACGGACCACTGCACCTCCCAGTCTACCTCAACGAATAACCGGGCCAGACCCTGGGTGGAGGAGACCTCCGCCAGCAGGTCCGCGGCGTGGCCGTCGTTGGATTTGTGGCCCACCACGCGCACTTCCAGTGTCCTCAGAATCCCCAGCGCCGCCTGGTTGCGGATCACGAGTTTGGCCGCTTCCAGCCACGCTGGGTCGTTGCGCACGGTGAAAATCAGCGCGGCCGCCGCGCATCTGGTCGTGGCGGCCAGCGTGCCGAGCGCGTGGCTGTCGCCTTCAAACCACATGAACAGGCTGGAGACACACGGCGCCACGCGCAGGACGGCGGCTTCGAGGCTTCTGGTGGAGGCGTCGCGTATACTCGATGTCAATGCTGCGTCGCCGCCACAGCTCCGGCCGAAGAGCGACGTCTCGCAAGCGATGACACACCGCCCAGCAGGACAGCAGGTCTGGCGTGCTCAGGTACTCCAGCCTGCTCAGCAGGTCGTCGTCCGGCAGCGACAGCAGCGACGTCTGCGCAGAGCGTTCGCAGATTTAGGGGGAGAAAGCACCGAAAATTTAGGAGTCTGTAACTAAACCATCGCAGTCTGGGCTATTCCGCCCAAAACCCCGTCGCAGCGAATGTGTCAAGCATGACCATGACCACCATCAAACTGAACTTCGTTGCCCAATTTTGGGTGACGAATTATCTATCACCCGAAATTTGGTGACCGGCGTTAGGTCGCCCAAATGTGGGTAACGTCGTCGGCGACGCCGTGAGGTCCCCGATGACCGCTATGTGGCGTTGAGGCCTCCGCACAGTAAAAACTCTACGAAGAGTCGCTTCGTAATACGAAGAAAATGAAGGCATTGTAAAATCTACGAAGAAATGCTTCGTGTTATGAAGAAAAATTCTTCGTAATACGAAAAATTTCTTCATAATACGAAGCAATTCTACAATGCCTTCATTTTCTTTGTAGTTATGAAGCAAATGCTTCGTAGGATTTTAAGAGTGCGGGTCTCACGGCAGCCTGAACGCTATGTGGCGATCATCGTGGTGGCCCCGGAAGGACGCCATCGAGGACCTCGCGGCGTCGTCGACGTTACCCAAATTTGCGGACGACCTAACGACGGTTACCAAATTTCGGGTGAAGAATATTACGTCACCCAGAATTGGGCAACGAAGTTACGTCACCCATTTAGAGGGTGATGGTGGTGACTCATAACCACCTCCGGAAGATTCCAAGAAGACTACGGAAAATATAATGTCCTGGATACGGAGAATTATCACAAGCCGTTTACAGATTTCTCCATAACTTTTTGCCACAAGAGTCACCACCATACCGTTCAATAGAGTTGTAAATACCACTTCCCCTGACAGCTCGAGGGAACTCACCTCCACGTTGCCTGCATCTCATCGTCCATCGCCATGGCTGGGCTGTCCACGGCAGCGACTTGCGTGGCGTCAGACGGCTTCCCCTCGGACTCCATGGCCGTTCGGACGGAAACGGCCGCCGCAGACGTCTTCTTCGGGAAGCGAATCGAGTCTGAGGGCCCCGCCGGACGAAACAGTGCAAGGCTGTCGGACAGTGGGAGCGTGGCATTAGAGACCGTGAACCCGCGGAGACAAGCACTCGCATTTCGGTCAGAGGGCCTCTCCACCGGAAGGAGAAATGACGACTCCTCCGCCGCTCACTATAGCTTCAAAAGGGCTCTGGGCCGGACGACGGAGAACTTTCAGAACCCGTACGTGAGCTTGGCAAAAATGAATGAGAGGATTAAGGGAGGGTGGGGCACCATGACCACTTTTTTTTTGTGCCTCCCTCTATTCCACCGTGTGATTCGAAAAGTTAAGTTTCCAGCATGAGGGGATTCTTTGGACCTCCAAGGACCTCTTCCACCGATTGAAACTTGTCTGCAATGCACGGCAGGCTCACAGAACACTTTGGAAAATAAAACGCAAAGTGGTCATGGCGCCCCACCTATGGGGCACCATGACCACACTAAATTACTATGTAGGTTTTTCGGCGCGCTAATGCACGAAATTAAACATGCACTTCGTAACGCACGAATTTGTGCGCGACAATGCAAGATTTCGTGCGCAAGTATGCAGAAAATCGTGCATTGTCGCGCACAAATTCGTGCGTTACGAAGTGCATGTTTAATTTCGTGCATTAGCGCGCAGAAAAACCTACATAGTAATTTAGTGTGACCACCCCGTGGGGCACCATGACCACAGTTATTTTTTGGCCCAAAAAAGTGTACTTTCCACCAGTATTCTCATTGAAATTGTTTATATCGCTGTCCTTACCATCAGGCCAGTCAACTTGACTAAAAAACACTGTAAAAACCTTCGAAGTATCAAACGTTCTTAGATGCCTTAAAATGGACGGTTTAAAACAGTTAACGCTCTAAGGCTTTCAAATGTCACATCCAAAGCTGTGACATGTGTTAACATTTTATGTTTGTCTTGCTAAGACGAATCCAAATTCGTATGCAGATTTCAATTTGGTAAATTTTAAGAAAATTATCGCGGTTACTACACTGCAAACAAGTGAATTAAATGCTGTTTCTCAAAATGCCAGAGCCATCTTGGTGCAAAGTAGCCACGGATCGCCTTCGCGGCCAACTTTTGCGGTTTGGAGCTCATTTAGTGCAAGAGAAACTACCATTTCAAGTCTCAGTTTCAGAACCATTCTTAATCATCTTGGTTATTCACGATTTATGATAAAACTATCTATTCTGCAGCAATTATTCAAACCTTTATACATTTTCAGAAGCAAAAAGCAAGTTTTCGACGAAAATAAATCATTATCAGGCCAAAATATGAGAAAAAACACTCAAATATGTATGGTCATGGTGCCCCACTAAAAAGTGGTCATGGCTCCCCACAATGCAGTTTACGACTCTACACACTAAACTTCTTACGGATACATCCTATCTGTATTACGGACATTTTTGTGCAATTGCAATTACGGATAGATTTTGCTTGTAATACGGATGATTTTATCCGTAATACAAAGGTTTTCGTGTCCGTAACATACAGACGAAAATATCCGTATGGTACGGACGTAAAATTCTTTGTAATACGGATGATTTTATCCGTATTACAAGCAAAATCTATCCGTAATTGCAATTGCACAAAAATGTCCGTAATACAGATAGGATGTATCCGTAACAAGTTTAGTGTGTAAGGCTCCCCGAGCAAGCAAACAGCTACTTAAAATTAAATGTGATGTTGGATATTTTGCCGGAGAGCCGACATTTTGAGAAAAACCTAAGACATCGAACTTATCTCCTCAAATGTGAGAGTGAGAAAAAATATCCCAGATTTGAAAAACGCCCAATTTAGCCAAAACGCTGTAACAAAAATTTTGGCGAGGTGCTAGGGTTGTACCCTTGAAGCTAGGGCTCTGGCTGAAAATAGTTAGAATGCTATTCTCTCGAAAGTCCGGTCGGCCGGTTGCCGTCGGCAAAGTAGTTCCCGAGAGCGAGGGGGTGGTCATGGTGTCCCAGTGGTCATGGTGCCCCACCCTCCCTTACAGAGCTCGTGCCTGGAGCCAACTACAACCCACGGTGGCACGCAAGTGGAGCGAAGTGCGTGATACCCAGAGGCACCATCGATGTTGAACGCTGCAAGGAGTGCAGTTTTCTTGGGCCGTGGCTCCAGACTTCCGGTCAAGACCTTAGTTCGGACACTATTTAGTCCCCTCACTCTCAGACCTATATGGACTTTTTTCTCTCTTGCTTATTCCGTTTTTTGAGCAAACGCGAAATGTACTATTTTCTTCTTAATAATGCACAATATTGATCGTAATAAAGAAAAAATTGTCAATACATCATGTAGAAATTGAAACGTACATTGCAAATGACAAAAAGTCCAGTTTAATGGACTAAGTACATTATACAATTAACAAAATAGTGCATAGCTAAAAAGAAAATAGTACATTTTACGTTTGCACAAAAACCTTTAAGGCAAGAGATAAAAAGTCAATACGAGTCTGAGAGTGCTACACTGGCCGTGTTACGCAGAGTTACGCAGGTCCGTCCCCCGCGACCCTTGCCCAGCGTCAAACCAAACTTCTCAACTGAACTCGGTTTCAACTTCTAATTCTTGAAAAATGCACACTAAATTACTGTGTAGGTTTTTCTGCGCGCCAATGCACGACATTAAACATGCACTTCGTAACGCACGAATTTGTGCGCGACAATGCACGATTTCGTGCGCAAGTATTCAGAAAATCGTGCATTTTCGCGCACAAATTCGTGCGTTACGAAGTGCATGTTTAATTTCATGCATTGACGCCCAGAAAAACCTGCATAGTAATTTAGTGTGAGTGCTCACATAACGATACGCTGGCTGCCACTCCGTTCCCAAGTCCACAGCGTGACGCGGGTGAGACACGAGGTCGGGAAGACCCAGAGCGTGCAGGTTCCCTAGGCCAAGGTGCAGCAGGGAGCGCAACGCCACCAACAGCACACACTAAATTACTATGTAGGTTTTTCTGCGCGCTAATGCACGAAATTAAACATGCACTTCGTAACGCACGAATTTGTGCGCGACAATGCAAGATTTCGTGCGCAAGTATGCTGAAAATCGTGCATTGTCGCGCACAAATTCGTGCGTTACGAAGTGCATGTTTAATTTCGTGCATTAGCGCGCAGAAAAACCTACATAGTAATTTAGTGTGCACCACTTCACTGTCAGAAAACTCCGTAAAAATACGGAAATTTAACGGAGACTGTCCATTTCTTTTAACGGAGATCTCCGCTTTTTAAATTATGGATTTTCTCCGTAAAAATATGGAAGTTATTTATATAAATGAAATGGAAGCCTTACTTATCAAAAAGAAGAGACTAATTCACGTTATCGATGGGTCCGGGTGACCAACTGATTAGGTGTTCCGAGAGTGCGCCTTCCCTAAGGCGACCTCACCTTCGGGTTTCCGTCCATTTATCCGATCGAAATGGCATGTGGTCAAGTGGATCTTCAAACAGTTGTGGAGAACATCACTTTCGTATAAAAAGGGCACTGTTTGTATTAACATCGAAGGTAAAAGGAGAGAAGTAAACCGTTAAAATGCGTTCATTTCTGCAAAAATACGGTTCATCTCCGTAAAAATACGGAAAATGTCCGTAAAAATATGGAAAATTTACGGAGGCTCCATTCCCAAAATTAGAGTAACTTTCTCCGTAAATTTACGGACTTTTTTTCTGACAGTGCTACAAGTTGATTTTTTCAATGGAGATGTGGATCGGAAGTAGGAACAAAAGCGGAATCCAGAAATGGCATAGATCTATCGGCTGAAGTTGATGAAACGTCACACTCGAGTGGATTAATTTATCACGATGCTAACCGGAAGTCGACGAATCACGACCTAGACCTGCGTAACGGTCACAACGTAACTAGCGCGTCGCAATCCTCTCTACAATTTGATATGCTGCATTTAGGGTGCTGGTTTCGGTTAGTTTACAGGTTGATCAGTTTCCTCAATTCGGCTACCGATGCGGTTTAGAACGGCCGGAAACCAAGCGCGATGGACTATTTCAATAATCACCCACACACTAAATTACTATGTAGGTTTTTCTGCGCGCTAATGCACGAAATTAAACATGCACCGTCAACGGGGGTAACTTGGGACACTTTCTCACGTTTTTTGAACGCCAGAGGCAAGATTCTCAACCCAGACCAATGGATCCTACCTATGTTAAAGTTTGACCCTTTTCCCATGATTTCATGCTTGTCTGGTTCATTTGCCTCGATTACATCGTTTCCAAGCGGTCCCGAAAGAGTGTCCCAAGTTACCCCATGACCGGGGGTAACTTGGGACAGTAGGTAATTAGCTACGTTCCCATGCATCTATTGATGTTAATGGACTTAATAAATTCAAGTCACAACATATAGACCAAAAATTCAGGCCTAGGATCTCTTGTAGGACCGATATTGGACTATATCTAGGGCTCTACGCGGAACTCTCTTTTCTACTGGTATTTTCCAGGTATTTTCTGAAAATTTAGAAATATGGATTACCAGAAGACAAAACTGCAGAGCAAGGCATCTCTTTCCATCATGAGCGTCAAATCCTAAGTTTAAGTTAAGTCAGGGACCAGGTAAGTCAACTCCTAGGAGGCTACGACTGCTGGAAACATGAGGAAAAGACTGTCCCAAGTTACCCCGTAAAATTTCGATTTTTGAGAAAATGAAGTCTGGACCGAAGATGGGAAAACTATAATCAACGCCCTTTTGCGAACTTTATTGTCTGTGTATGATCTAACAACCCAGAGAGACTAATCGGCCAAATCTGCATATCACTCCTTGCACTAGGGTCAACTTGTCAATGTTTGACAAATTTTGTCAAAAACCCTATTATGTAGTTCCCCGTTTCTCAAATACTAATTGTTATGTTATGCACCTTTTCTACCTTTCCGCGCGTGCCCTGAGGCCTCTGAAAGAAAACCCTGCCGCGGTTTTGACGCTAGGAACCGCCGTCGCGGAATGGCAGCACCAACAAGCTGTGCAGGGCAGACTGTCCCAAGTTACTCCCGGTGTCCCAAGTTACCCCCGTTGACGGCACTTCGTAACGCACGAATTTGTGCGCGACAATGCAAGATTTCGTGCGCAAGTATGCAGAAAATCGTGCATTGTCGCGCACCAATTCGTGCGTTACGAAGTGCATGTTTAATTTCGTGCATTGGCGCGCAGAAAAACATACATAGTAATTTAGTGTGCAGTGAAAATTCACGGTAATCAAACGCAGAAAGCAGCTGCGCGCCAGCCAGCGGCCACTGGCTTGAACCTCCACTCCACTCCATAGCAACGCTTACCGACCCAACTTCAGCTCGGCTTAGCTTCCCCGCTGGTCCAACAGCCGTAACGTGGCGCACCGCTGGTTCCTGCCTCTTCGAATGCTTTTGACCTTCGCCGACGAAGACTGAAGAAGTGTACAGGCGAACCAACACGGGTTTAGTAGGCACCGTGGACACCTTCGCACTCGCACTCACTCTTAGGTTATCTTAGGTCCTCGTAGGTCCTGCCACTCTTACCCAACTTTTCCCCGCGTTGGTTCCTCTGCATTGGAGGAACGTTCCCTCGAATCAAGATAGGTTCAGCTGGTGGGTCAATTCCGACAGCCGTTTCAGTTCTACTTGCTTCCGCCTCTGAGCAGCAGCAGCTCGCTAAAGCCTCCACCTCCGCCATGGGAGTCGGATTGCGAGCCCGGCCACCCCCCACCCCTGGCCCAGCTGAGTCGCCGTCGCCGCGTCGAGTCCGTCAGCAGTCGGCGTCGGCAGCAGCCAGCAACGCCTCACAACAGCTCGTGTTCGTGCAGCTCTGCACAGCTCTGTGTAAGGTTTTGCCTACCTTCGTCGTGGTATAAAATGTTACGGGGAATTGAGAAATGAACTTTTGATGATTCTCCGTGCCCAGATCCTCACGTTTTCCATGCCCTTTGCTAACGTTCTCTGTAGGGTTTACACCTTATTTCTTTGCTACGGATGCGGAGGATACTTTCGAGTCCTACGGAATATACAAGGTAGGTGTACGCCAGACCGTGTCTTGACGTAACAGGCTTCGCGATGCTGCGCCAGTTTCGACAATCCACGCCTGGCGTGTACACCGACCTTGGCCTGCGGCGCTAGCCTGCCTTCGGCAGGCTTGCTTTTCTAGTCGGACCGTAGAATTAAACGTAATCCCCACAAAAATTAGAATTTGGTGACCAAAATCTTCACTTAAGGGATTTACCTTTAGGTCAGGGGTCAGTATGGGTTCTATTTTTGTCATCAGCACCCTTCAAAACATAGGAAACTATATGGAACTTTTCAAAAAGTTGAAAGTATCTAAAAAGTTGTTTTATTCTGACGTTTTTTAAGTGTTTTTTGGCTACTATGACCGAATGGATTGAGGTTGAAAGCTGAATTTTGGTGTGTGGCGAGCCAAGGACATACCTAATGACCTTGCAAAATCGCAGCCAGATCGGTCAAGCCGTTCAGGAGGAGTAGTGCGCACAGACACACACAGACAGCAAAAGTTTTATAACCCCACTGGAGTAACAGGCTTCGCTACCGCTCAGCCAACTAGTACGAGTCTGTGGAAATAGGGTACTTTCGTAGATCCCTGAACCGGAAGCACACAGACGCCATGTTGGCGGAAGTAGATCAACTTGACACAGGAACGAGACGACAGTCAAACGTATCGGCCACTCTTGAACATTAACAGTCGTTTTATACTTATTTGCAGTGCATGTGTATCCCGCGAGCAACATTTGTACAGCTCCGCTATAGCTTTAGGTCCGGAGAGAGGTTAGCTTCCGGCCAATATGGCGTCTGCTTGCTTCCGGTTCAGGATCTACGAAAGTACCCTATTGTTGGGTGCACAGTAAAGTCCTTACGGATAGCGTGTTTGTAGGTTACGGATAGTTTTGTGCAGCCATATTACGGATCGAATTTTGTTTGTAATACGGATGTTTTTGTCCGTAATATAAAGGTTTGGATGTCCGTATTTTACAAATAATTTCGTTGTAACATACGGATTCCCAAATCTTTGTATTACGGACAAAAACATCCGTATTACAAACAAAATTCGATCCGTAATATGGCTGCACAAAACCATCACAAAACAAACACGCTATCCGTAAGGACTTAAGCGTGTGGAGGGTACGGAGAAAAAGAAAATTAACTGACTGTCTGTGGTCTTGCGTCACGGTGTTGAAGACAGCTTTCTGGTACTTTCGTAGATCCCTGAACCGGAAGCACACAGACGCCATGTTGGCGGAAGTAGATCCAAACTTGACATGGGAAAGAGACGTACGTCAAACGTATCGGCCACACTTGAATATAAACAGTTGTTTGATACTTGTTTGCAGTGCATGTGTGTTTCGCGAGCAATATTTATACAGCTCGGCTATAGTTTTGGATCCGAAGAGAGGTTAGTTTCCGGCCAATATGGCGTCTGCTGGTCTGCTTGCTTCCGGTTCAGGATTCTACGAAAGTACCCTATTCTAGGGTCTTTCGTAGATCCTGAACCGAAAGCAAACAGACGCCATGTTGGCGGAAGTAGATCAGAACTTGACATGGGAAAGGGACGATAGTCAAATGTATCGGCCACACTTCCACGTAATGGTCGTTTGATACTTATTTGCAGAGCATTTGTGTTCCTCGGGCAATAGTTGTACAGCCTGGTTCCATGTGGAGATCCCAAGAGAGGTTAGGTTCCGGCCAATATGGCGTCTGCTTGCTTTCCGGTTCAGGATCCACGAAAGTACTCTATTCGGGGCGGATAGGGTAGTCCAATGAATCTAGAAACGTTAGAAGAAAACAAAAGTGAGCCCTGAGAACAGCTTCTGCATGCCTAGACGCGTTCCCCCACCGCCCGGTACGCATACGCAGAAGCCCTTTTTAGGGCTTTTTTTTGTTCTTCCGTTTCAAGATTCATAGAGGTACCCTTTTGTCCTCTTAGCCCCTCGTTTCTGGACCCGCGCTTGCATTAGAGTCCATCCATTCATTACGTCACGCACTGTTGGACACTTTTCGCTCCTTTAGTCTCACCATAGAACGTGGCTACGCTGGCCCGGGTCCCCTTCCCCTCACGCAGCGTAACGTCACGGAATATTTATTCATGTCCGCCTACACTCGTGTAACGGATGGAATTTGTGAGATATGCTTTCCATTTCTGAGATGAGATCTTATGTTTCAAGTGTCCTGCAGATCATTACGCTGGCTTGGATTCCCCCCCCCCTTTTCCCTTTAATTTACGCCCCTTTACTGGCACTTTTACAGTCTCGACACCGCTTCATCCTGCGTGGGCCGCACTCAAGACTTAAAGCGCTTCTCGAGGGAGACTTCATCCTCGACCACTGTCGGAACCTGACGGTCATGGAGTCCTTGCGGAAGTCTCCAAAAGCTGCTGCGGACGGCCAAACCATGGCGAAGGAAGAAGTCCCGTCGCAGGGACCGAACGAAGAGGTAAGTCCACTTCAGCCGCCGGGTCCGTTGTCCGCATGAAGTTCGTGAATCGTTTCATGCTTTGCGGATGGACTAAACCGGACCCTGCACTTTGCAAGCTCTCAGTTCAATTCAGCAAAGTCTACCAATCGTTTGCTTTGCACCTGCGAAGAGAACCAAGGCATTGGAGAAATGCCTTTTGTTTTGAAGAAATACTTCATATTACACGAAGTATTTTGCTTCGTCGCGGAATTTACAATGCCTTCGTTTTCTTCGTATTATGAAGCTTTTGCTGTGTACTAACTGAAAATCAAGAGAGGCTGAGTCGCTGGGTCATTTCGGACTTACGATTTTTAAATCGCCTGTAGGTCTGGAGACACGCTAAGCTGCTGGGCAAGTCGAGACAGACAGCTGCAGTAGCCGTGCGGGACCGGAAGTCCGACTATACAGTGTGTGGCATAGTGTTCTGCATTGGGCGGTCCGGCCGGTCCGGCCAATTTCGTTGCCCACGGAGCGACTGCAGCGCTGTGAACGCCTGGGTTCGCCACCGGCTGCCTCCGGAAGCACTCCCAAGTTTTTGGAAGCAGGCATGAATACACCTCCTCACCCCTCGCCCTAGGACAGCGCGAACTGTCCCGACAGGTGCTGCCCTCTAGGAGGCAAAAGTTGGCTCCGGCGGCTATCGGTCTGCCGGGTACCCGAGCGACCGACGGGGTCGGGCGGTCCACGGAGCGCCCGGACCGACGGCAAGCTCGGGCCGGGCGGTCCGGTCCGAGCGACGGCAGCGCCATCGGTCCGCGCGGAACGACACGGACCGCCCAATGCAGAACACTAGTGTGGCATGTATCCCACACACTAAATGTTTTCGTACCAATTTGGACGAGACATCACAGTATTTTGTGCGAGGGGTGAATCACTAGTGTACTCATGTGATCAAAATTGCCCGTACTCAGTGTACTCACAAGTTTATAAAGGGCGAAATTCTCTACACAGTAAACTCCTTACGGATAGCGTGTTTGTAGGTTACGGATAGTTTTGTGCAGCCGTATTACGGATCGAATTTTGTTTGTAATACGGATATTTTTGTCCGTAACACAAAGGTTTTGATGTCCGTAATTTACAGATTATTTCGTTGTAACGTACGGATTCCCAAATCTTTGTATTACGGACAAAAACATCCGTATTACAAATAAAATTCGATCCGTAATATGGCTGCACAAAACTATCCGTAATTTACAAACACGGTATCCGTAAGGACTTTAGCGTGTAGTTTTTCAACCGACTTAACGTTGAAAGCCGTTAAAAACGCTAAATAAAGCCTTAAAACGTTTCAAATTGTAAAATTTATGAGTAAACTAAGGTGTACTCACCCGTACTCATATACTCATGTGTACACCAGAACGCTGAGTGATTCACCCCTCAATTTTGTGCACGGACTTTTCGTACAAATGTGTACGCAATGTCGCTGAAAATTGTGAAAAATTTTCAGCTTTTCGTATTAAAATTGTATGAAAAGTTCGTGGGCTCAAACAACTGATGTTTCGTACAAAATTGTATATAACATATAGTGTGCAGTGCAAAGTCGTCTGCCGAAACCATTGATTGCTCTGTATTTAAATGTCTCGCGCTCGCGCTTCTTCTGTATGCTAACTGCGCGCAATGTAGCCCCGGCACACAGTCTGGTTTCCAGGGCCTTGCATTCTTATTCTCGGATCCCTTTTGGGTTTGACCCAAGTTAAACAACATTTCAAGCCAAATTCAAGCCGTACGCAGAAAAAGGGCGTAAACCTTCCACCTTGTCATCAATTTTCACAATGTAAATACGCCGAGCCTAGAAGCCACGTTGGTGTTTTTTGGGTAGGGCATATAAACCGATATAAACACACACACTGAACTTCTTACGGATACATCTATCTGTATTACGGACTTTTTTGTGCAATCGTAATAACGGATATATTTTGCTTGTAATACGCATGATTTCATCCGTATTAGAAAGAGTTTTACGTCCGCACCTTACGTTTGCACAAAACCGTCCGTATTGCGTTCGTATTGGTGTCCGCAAGGAGTCTTGAGTGCATGCGTAAGAAATATGTCACCGAAAGAGCTTCGAGTGATTTCTCTTTTTAATCAAGTGATATCTTACCAGTATTAATCGTGGCAAATTTATACCACCGTAAATTTAAGTAAACGTTCTCTAGTATCATCTGCTTTCATGTTAGCGTCAACGTTTTTTGTACCTCTCCCTTCTAACTCTGCGCAGACGTCGCTGCTGTCGCTGCCGGACGACGACCTGCTGAGCGTGCTGGAGTACCTGAGCACGCCAGACCTGCTGTCCTGCCGGGCGGTGTGTCATCGCTTGCGGGACGTCGCTCTTCGGCCGGAGCTGTGGCGGCGACGCAGCTTTAACTTCGGGCGACGGCGGCCACGCAGCTTTGACGGCTCCGACTGCTTTGACTTCGGGCCACGCGACCTCCCCACGAGAAGTCTCGAAGCCGCCGTCCTGCGCGTGGCGCCGTGTGCCTCCAGCCTGTCCATGTGGTTTGCAGCCCACAGCGACGCGCTCGGCACGCTGGCCGCCACGACCAGATGCGCGGCGGCCGAGTTGATCCTTGTGGTGGGCAACGACCCCGCGCGGATGGAAGCGGCCAAACTCGTGATCCGCAACCAGGCGGCGCTGGGGACGCTCAGGACTCTAAACGTGTCCGTGGACAGCCTCATAGCCATCGACGCCCTCGCGGACCTGCTGGCGGAGGCCTTCTCTACCCAGGGCCTGACCCGGTTGGTCGTGTGGGTAGACCGGAAGGTGGAGTGGCCCAAGGGGTCTGAGCCCGCGCCGCTGATCCCGGCGTCCATCAAGGAGGTGGCCCTCACGAACGTGGACCCCCGCTTCGTGCACTGCGTGCTGCGCTCGCACGCCGCCACGCTGCAGGCCGTGATGCTGAGGTGGGACTGCCATGGCGTGGCGCCGCTGCTGGCCGCCATCCCCGGGCTGCGGCACTTGGACTGCCCCGTGATGGAGGACCTGCCGCTGGTGGCGAAGTGCGCGTCGCTGCGCTCCCTCAACCTGACCGTGAAGGAGTGCCACGACGAGGCTTCGTTCCAGGCCGCGGCGGCCTTCCTGCGCGCCGCCACGCACCTCGAGGAGCTGCAGCTTGATGGCTACAGCCTGAGCTCCGTTCCCGTGGAGCAGGGGCTGCTGACGGCGCTGGCGTCCTCGGGCCGCGACGCGCTGCGGAAGCTGGGCTTCTCTTTCTTCACTGAACTCGACGACCGCCTCGAGATGGAGCTGGCCTCGGCTCTGCCCGGACTGCCCGCCCTGGAGTGGCTCGTCCTGCCCCGCAGTGTGTTCCGGCGCGTCCAAGCCGCCATCAACCCCGGCAGTTTGCCTCGTCTTCGCGGCCTCAGCATTCCCGAATGGACGTACGAGGCCGTGTGCGCGCACGCCTCCATGCACGAGCCGGACGTGTGCCGCGTCCTCGCCAGCTACACGCACTTCCTCCTGGTCGTGAGAAACCGTTTGTGCGGGGAGCAGCGGCGGTGCGAGCACTGCGCCAAGGGCTGCCACGGCGTGCCATGGCCAACTGGCGAGTTTCTGGTGGGCTTCTACACGCACGAAGCGCCCGGCAAGGAGGCAGTGGATGGATTGAGCTGGGGGTCTCCATGCGAGACGTGGATGAAAGTGTGATGCGATTCTTCTTTGCTCGTTTATAGCGCGCTAGCATTTTCATCTTGAGTGCAAGAATTGTTCTACGTAATATCATCGTGAAGGTCCTCTATGGAATGTAAGTGTTGTGGAAGCGTAAGAACATGTTCAAATCAATCTATAGGAAAGACCAATTCGTTAAAATTTAATGTTTGTTATGTGGAAAGGACTCAATTGCTTATCTGTCAAAAGCTGTGAAATATAGATTTACAAAGCTAAAATTTAACCCTAAACGTGTTTGCTTTTTGTTCCCTTGGCATCTATCTGTCTAATTCCTGAGTGTTTGGTCGAATAGAGTCGAAAGGAAGCGCTGTACAGAGTGACCCAACCATTACGCGAGTGCAATACCTCGTCGGTTTCGACCACCCACCGCTGGTGTAGGCACTGGCGCAATGGTTGGGTCACTCAGTAGACACTGATGGACAAAATTGAAGCACCACTCTTAGTTTCCCGGGCCAAATTCGAATTCGTCTGCCGCCGTTCTTCGTGAGACGACGCTCGGGGGTCCCAAGGATTGTCCACACGTACCCGAAACCGCGGACCGGGGGTTGCAGGTGTAGCGGCAGAGGGGCAGTAATGGCGCCAGAGTCAAAGAAAACGGTTCGAGTATGACGCGCACGCAGCGCCACCGTCAATAACCACCCCCACCCCCTGTGTGCCTTTACGCTCCAACGACGCGGTGCTCTGATCCAAGCGTCACGCCACTCGAGAATGCCCCTGGCGCCCTCAAATGAAGGAGGAGAAAGATCAACCCTAAGTTTTGAAGGGTACACAGGGTAACCCGCCTATAGGCGAAAAATTTTGATTCAGAGTGGCAATGTGACGAGGCCTTCCACCCTGTGGCTGCCGAGGCCAACACCAGCAACGCATGCAGCACTGTAAAGGTGAATCTACAACCATCGCAATTCCGTGTTTTGCTGACCGAAAACCGTCATGCTTAAAATCTTACGATTGCAGCTAGAATCGTGATATTTTAAGGGGGCACAACAGTGAAAATGCAGAGGCTTCGTAAAACCGTTATTCTGAGTAAAGTAACGAAGGTAATGGGTTGAAATTTTATTCTGAACTATAAAATAACCAATAACAGGAAAAGTAGCGATATACATCGGCAACTTTGGCCCGTCCCGTTTATCAGCGAATGTGCAAATTTCGCCTATGTTTAACCCTGACGGGATTTGAACCTGAGGCTGGGATCAAAATAAATGTTATTTCCGTCATCAGCGCCCTCAAAAACATCAGAAACAATGCAAAAATTTGAATAAAAAGAATGTCCAAAATATACCCTACTGGGATTTGAACCCGGGTCCAAACTTCTCCGATTCGCTTGAAACTGGCATCGTTGGTTTTGTTTCGTCGCCCCGATTCCAAAAATACCCCTACATGACCTCCTAGCTGTATCCGTTGCCGAAATCCTCCTCGACCCCATGCAGACCATGATGCACCTGCAGCAGCGCCCCCGGGGCTCGGATCGGATTTGCTGCCACCGGGCGGTTCTTAGGGTCACCCAAGGAGGCTGCATACCAAATTTGGTCAAGATCGGACCACGGGAAGTCCTCGGACGGACGGACGGACGGACGGACGCACGCACAGCAGGGATCATACTATATGCCCGTCCCTCCGTCATTTTTTGGCCCGTCCCGTTTATGTTTTGTAAAAAAAAATGACGGAGGGACGGGCATATAGCATGATGCATGCTGTGCGTCCGTTCGTTCGTTCGTTCGTTCGTTCGTTCGTCCGTTCGTTCGTCCGAGGACTTCCCGTGGTCCGATCTTGACCAAATTTGGTAGGCAGCCTCCTTGGGTGACCCTAAGAACCGCCCGGTGGCAGCAAATCCGATCCGAGCCCCGGGGGCGCTGCTGCAGGTGTATCATGGTCTACATGGGGTCGAGGAGGATTTCGGCAACGGACACAGCTAGCTAGGTATGTAGGAGTATTTTTGGAATCGGGGCGACGAGACAAAACCAACGGTGCCAGTTTCAAGCGAATCTGAGAAGTTTGGACCCGGGTTCAAATCCCAGTGGGGTATACTTTGAACATTGTTTTTATTCGAGTTGCATTGATTCTTATGTTTTTGAGGGCACCGATGACGAAAATAACATCTACTTTGACCACAGACTCAGGTTCAAACCCGTCAGGGTTAAACAAAGGCGAAATTCACACATTTGTCAATGTACGGGACGGGCCAAAGTTGCCGATGTATATCGCTACTTTTCCTGTTATTTTACAAAAAATAAACGGGACGGGCCAAAAAAGTAAACGGCAGCCAGGGGCGGCGACGGGAAAGGGGGATGGGCGTTCATTTTTCGGTGACACGGCTCCACTTTGCCCAACTTTGTGAAGCCCTCGATTGAGCCAGAAACATGGGGTTTCAAAATTTCTCATCAGGACACATGTGGCTATCGTGTGAACCACGGACATGTCGGAAACACAATCCTAAATATGTCTTTTTGAGAAGCAAAAAAAGAAACTAATTTTTTGACCATATTTTTCACGTTTCCGTGTCTGTGGCTCAGGCCCTGTACATGCTACGACCATATCCGAGGTTCACACGATAGCGGCAAGTTTAAGGAACATTTTGCCGCAAACCGCACTCAATTATCTCAATTTCTGCCCCCGCAATCGTGGGCACCAGGTCCATAAATGGTGTTTCGAGAAAACGACGTTTGAAGTGAAACCACGGTTTACATGCATTATTCCTCATTACGGACGCAATTTATGACATATTTGAGCTCGGTTTGCGCCAAAATATTCCTTTTTCCAACTGCATTTCGATGGTTCGAGGGTTTTGTCATTGGACTTAGAGTGAAACACCTGAACGTTAACAATTGAGGTAAAACATGCAAAAATAGTTACCTTTTTAGGAACTTCAAAAATGTTCCCAAGCCAAAGTAATTGGAATTTTGAGGTGGGGTTTGCGGCGTTTGACTCGGAATGAATAGCAGAAAAATAAGATAAAATAAAAAAGGAGGCCGAAATTCGACGATTTTCACTGGTGTGCCCCCTTAAAATAGATTTAGTGCAACAAAGAGTCGAAGGGTGGCTTACCTTCACAACACCTTTGTTCAGATCCTTATTCAGAGCGCAGCGCCGTGAAGGTAGACCACCCCTTCGACACGCGCTGCATAGTGGGCCAGAAGACCGACGACAGAGGCGGCAAAACTCGACCCATTTTGGGCTCCCGAGTCCGCTAAATGGGACTCAAACAGAACGTGTGATCCCAGTAGCGACTCTGCAGGTAAAAACGCGTTAAGAGATTAGCCGCCTCCACCGGTCCTTTGGCCCATACCGCGGTGATATGACATTGGACACATTCTGGCTTTAAAAAAAGGCAACTCGAGATTCGGAAATTCGGCAAAATTCCCGCGATGCACCAAAGCCCCCCAGGGAGAACGGCGCCCTTCTCCCAAGGTGCGACCCACCCCACCCAACCCATTGTGTTTTTGTCAGCTGTTTTGTCATCAGGCAATGAGGGAGAAAAAAGGAAAACGATTTTATGGAAATTAGGTCATTAACACACGGACGTGTGCTACATTTATTTCACTCATAAAAAGAGGCCTTTGGCTTCCTTAAATAGAAAGTCTTGGTTGCAACCTTTTGTAGGTAAGTTCACCATAACAAACAAAATGCAATGTGACAAAGGAAATCAGACGGGCAACAACTCTGCCGCACAATGTATCAATACTGAAGTGAACTTTGTTTCGTAATGAACCTGTGGGGCGCATCTCACAGCATCAAGTGTCAGAGTAATTTACAATTGTTTTTTGATCATAACTACAAAGAACGAGAACACAGTCGATCTTTGACAGGGAAATCACAAGAGGATGTACAATGAAAGGAAAGTGACTTCTTTCCGACAATATGAGATCACAACACAATCAAGCCTTACCCTGGTAATAATTCTAGTAAGAAAAAAGAGAAGTTAAAAGC
>NW_023144635.1:6816963-6840720 GCF_012932325.1 Thrips palmi
CCCAAACACCAAATTTTAAACACCAAAAATATTTAACGGGTATTTTACAAGATGGTCAACCTGACCTATCCTAACCTAGATGTAAGGCCTTAATTACGTTTTGTACGCAGTTATTTGACCCTCCATTTCCCACATGCGGCGTTACACTCGGTGACGACTGAAAGGGTCTATTTAGGCATCTTCACTTTCGTTCCAGTGCCTCATCGGAAAGTAGGGTGTTAAAAATGGAGCTGCACTCTCACTGAAAACTGAAAGGTAAAATTCGCACCTCAGATTGAAGAGAATCGAACTCGAACCTTCGTAGCTGTTAAAATCATTGTCATAATTTTCGTCATGAAGTGGCGAGAACGCGTTTCCATATCATTTAGGGTGTCTTACAATGAAATTTGACCCATATCATTCTTATGTTACGGTGAATTTGGCGCAAGCAGAATACGAAGCCATATTCCTTCGTCATACGAATCTGTTTAACTATTCATTAAAAGATACAAAGAAAAACCTTCGTAATACGAAGAAAAACCACCTTCGTATTATGCTTGCGCCATTTCCTTCGTATTATGGGAAATTTCTTCGTAAGACATTTTGAGTGCTTACCACGAAACGGTAAGACAAATTCTCAGCGAAAATTGGCCAGAAATTTCTACCTTTAATTTTCAGTGCTATACGTGTATACCTCTTTGTATCCGAACTCCAGTACGGCGATGGCGAACCAAATGTCAGCGAGTGCAATGAAGAGGTACTGAGGCAGCTGCCACAAGATGTGAACCTGCGATCAAGTAAAAAACCACCTGCATTATTGAGCCTATTCTTCAAAATTTTTGATGATAACGGTGAACATTCTTTGCTTTTGACTTCAATGAGGTTTGCACTTTACGGACAGTTTTGTGCGGTGGTACGGGCAACTTGTGCATACGTGAAATCAGCATAATATCATGCGTAAAACTGCATAAATTTATGTGGGTCTAGGACAATTCGTCCCCGAAAATCGGTCCCCGGACTATTCGTACCCCTCATTTCGTCCCCGGGACAATAGGAACCCCACACTGTTAGTCCCCAAATATGACTGGTCCCTAGACAATTTGCCCCTAAATAATGTTTTTCAGAATTTCGTTTGTTTACTTCAAAACTTAAAGAAAGAACAGGTGCAGTCAAAGATTTTTATATACTCTCCGTCACGTTGTGGCCGATGGCGCGCAGGTAGCACAGGATGTCGTCTGCCTCGTGGTAAGTGTCGTAGCGATCTACAACACTCCTACACACTAGTAGCCAACGAACGTGACGGCACGTTCGTATTCACGTGATAACGGCGATGTTGGTTTAAGCGTGACAAACGGCGAAAATTTACAGACAAACGAATGTGACATACGGCACCGCTTTGTCACATTACTCCGGGTGTGACACTCAATCAGCTGGAGAACTGTCAAATTAAAACGCACGTACTGTGACATTCGTCGTAATATGACATGCTCAATTTTTCCTGTTCCTTTGAATGTGACACGCCATGATTGTCGGATTATGGGGTGTCACGTTCGATTGAATGTGACAGTTCGGGCATGTCACATTGGAACGAATGTGACAGTTCACGTGTGTCACATTCGTTTGGATGTGACACGACATAAATCAAGAGGTACCATGCGTCACATTCGTGGTAATGTCTTGGTCCGGCATGGGGACTGTCCCGGCTGGGACCATTCTAAAAACGGGGACACGTTTGGGGACCAATTTGAAAGGGGGACCAATTATAGCGGGGGCGAATCGTTTGCGGACCCAAAAGTCCTTGGGACGAATTGTCGGGGACGAATTGTCCGGATCCCATTTATGTAAATTCTAGCACAATTGTAAGCACGACGGTACACAGGTTTAAAATTATGCATCACCATACGTCAAAAATTGTACATGACCATTTCGTGTGTGGATTTGTATCGTACAGTACTGAGAATCAGCTTAAGATTGCACGGTGTTTCTCAGTACGTACGAAATTGGGAGTGTAGGACGCGTCGTTCACATTTTTAACCCTACAAAGAGCACTCTTCGTAATGCAAAGAAAACGGAGGCTTCGCAGCTCACGAAGGAAATCGTTTGTACATAATTCAAACGATTTCGTTTGAAATACAAAGGAAAACTTCTTTACAGGCTGCAAAGAAGTTCTTTGTAAGCTACAAAAGGATTTTTCCTTTGAATTAGAAACAATATCGTTTAGACGATTTCCTTCGTGGGCTGCGAAGCCTCCGATTTGTTTGCAGCTACAAAGAACCACGTTCTTTGTAGGAATTTGTCTGTGTTGACTCCCTCGTTGTTCCCCACCTGGCCGAAGCTCCCCGCCGCGTCCGCCTGGCGGTCCACGTTGAGCTGCAGCACGGCGGCGCACAGGAAGGCCGCGGCCGCCATGAGTCCGCCCACACTCATGCGCTGCAGCGGCGTGGCCAGGACGCGCCAGCGCGCCAGGAACGGGTGCAGCCACGCCTCGAAGCAGGGCAGCAGCAGCAGCACCAGCAGCCCGCCCGACAGCTGCATCTGGTCGGGCTGCAGCCGCCAGCCGCCCACCGCGCCGTCCAGCTGCCGCGCCTGGAGAGACACGGCGGTGCGGGCCGCGATTATAACACGCTGAAAACCTGTACTGTATTGAATTTATTTATGGGTAATTTCAAAGCTACAGCCTATCAACATATCGTCACAACTTCCTGCCCTTTTCAAGGCTATAGGTTATACATAATATTCATTGACCCATGCATTCCTGCATTACCGGTGGCTCACAAGGTCAGGGACGAGGCTCACGCACCTTAGGAAGTACTTTGAGTGTAAGGTACAAACTATTTAGATACCCATTGTCCGTCCGTACCTTTTCCGTACCAAACTGCACTAAGGCAGAAAACTACGGGAAAGTCAGTTAATTTTTTGCCATGGTTCTCTGTACCCAACCCAAAGCCCAACATTTTCCATAGCCTCTTATCAATCTTATCCATAAGACTTCCAGTGCTCTGCGCACGCCCGTTGCAGATGAGGAGAAGACTAAAACCCCTTCAGAGAAGATTGATAAGAAGGCTACGGAAAATGTTGAGTGCTGCAGCACTGACCCCAAAATTAAACAAGGGAAGTGTCTCGGGTGTTACATCCAGATGTTGACCATATTTTGGGGATCACTTGTACTATTAAAAAGATCAGTTTTCCGCATAGAAGTGTTAAAAAATTGGTAGAATTTTCCAAAAAGGAGACTTTTTGGTCCGACTGTTTTTAGAAAACTCAACCTAACTTCTAAAATTATTCTAATATACCTTTGGCAGCAACTTATACGCGGGAAATTATCAAGATGGTCAACATCGGGATAACACCCGAGAAACTTACCTTGCAAGGGAAAACCAGCCTTCTGACTGACAGTGTGGGTCACTGGGTGTGTAGAATGTAGTAAAATGATCACAAGCTGTTAGCAGATTTCTCCGCAACGTTTTGCCTTAGTGCACGGAATGTTTTCCGGGGCAAGCTGCCTACCTGGAACGTCCACCGCGACCCCTGCATGTCGAAGAGGGCCCAGAAGACGGGCAGCGGCACGGCGAGGACCAGCAGCCGCAGCAGCACCTTGACGTCCGCCACCAGGGCCTCGCCGTAGCGCGGCGCCACCGCGTCCAGCCAGTGCGCGTCCTTGGCCTCGCCAGCCTCGCGCGGCGCCCCCCGGCGGAAGCGCCGCCACAGCCCGCTCTGCGGCAAGACACGATCAGTGGTCCAGTCAGGCCGTCGGGAAAACGGCCACATTTTGATCGCCGTATCAAACTCTAAAAGCCCACCAAATTTCATCATGAGGGCGCCCTTCTCTCATGATTTCATGCACACTGAATAGACACTTCTCGCAGGGCCTGGAGTGAAGAACAAGAAGAAGAACATAAGCCGGAAACAGCTGCCATATAACGCTTATTTACTGATGACGCGTGTTTATTCTCAATCCAAAAATTCAAGGAAGCTGAATTTTACAATACAATTTGATTTAACCTGCCAAAACCCCCGAAAAAGGCCGATTTCTTGAACTGTTTCCGGTGCACAGTAAAAACTCTACGAAGAGTCGCTTCGTAATACGAAGAAAATGAAGGCATTGTAAAATCTACGAAGAAATGCTTCGTATTACGAAGCGAAATCCTTCGCAACACGAAGCATTTCTTCATAATACGAAGCAATTCTACAACGCCTTCATTTTCTTCGTAGTTAGCAAATCCTTCGTAGGCTTTAAAGAGTGTGTTCTTCTTCTTGTTCTTTACTTCAGGCCCTGCTAGAAGTGTCTATTGCCACGAAGTTTTTAGTACATAGCTTTTGCTCAGGACTGTGCATGCGCGTGAAACGTACGCACCCTTGCCCAACACTTAGAACCCTGCAAAAGAAACTGCTCTTCGTAATAAAGAAAATGAAGGTTTCACAGCCTACGAAGTAAATCGTTTGTAATACGAGCGATTTTGTTTGTAATACAAAGGGAACTTCCTCGCAGCGTGCGAAGGATTTTTCCTTTGAATTACAAACAAAATCGTTCGTATTACAAACGACTTCCTTCGAAGGCTGCGAAGCCTTCGTTTTCTTTACATTGCAACGAGCAGTTCTTTGTAGTAATTTATCTGTGCAACGCACACTTATGTTACGTGCTTTGTTACGTACAAATTCGTGCATTTTATAACGCATTCACAATTTTGAGCAAAGCTTATGCACAATTAACTACATAGTAATTCAAAGTGTATATTGTCGCGAATTTCCACCTCAAATGACTATCAGTCAGTCATTCCTCGTCTTTTCCTGATGCCGAGTCACGGTGGATTTGCCAGAAGACCAGCGCAGGTGGCCGAAACCCGAGATTGTTTGGACCGCCAGAGTCGCTCTGGCAGGGGCCTAATACTCACCGCAATGCACTTGCTGACTTGCACGAGTATATTTCCTTCAAGATCTTTGGTGACGTACAAACGCTTCCCAGCAACGAACACACCTGTTGAACAATTGAGGAGACAAGACGCCTACATAAAGGCCATGATGGCCAGCAGACTCAGCTAAGTATGCATCTGTAGATGTGTACTTGCAAGTATGCATCTGTACACACTAAATGCCTATGGACTTCATCGGACTTTATGTCCATAACTATGGCCGTATTAGTGCATACTGAAGTTATGTACAAATTTGTACATAAATTAGGTAAGCACAATATGCAAATATTGTTCTTAATTTATGTACAAATTTGTACATAAGTTCTGTATGTACAAAAACGGCCATAGCTATGGACAATAATGTACATAATACATTTAGTGTGTAGACGCATACTGAGTACACACTTCACTTTGTAGAGTGGTTTCACAGCGTACTGACCGCAAAAGAAGACCATGAGCAGGGCGGGCATGCCGAACGCGAGCGGGTAGCACGTGTCCTCGCCGAGACAGGGCAGCGCGCGCACCTCAGGCGTGGCCAGGATAGCCAGAGTGCCGCCCGCGTTGATGATGAAGTAGAAGACGCTGAAGAACTGCTCCAGCTGGCGGCGCTGCTGCGGCAGCGTGAACTGGTCGCCGCCGAACGAGGACACGCACGGCTTGATGCCGCCCGTGCCCATGGCGATGAGCAGCAGCCCGGCACACGTCACGGGCCTGCAAGAGGAGGCACTGGAGGACTCGGCACAGGCGAACGCCCTGAAAGCCTCACAAACTGGGCCTTACAAAGGAGAGCAGCTTGTCATAACACAGTATTTTGAGCATACATAAGCTTACGATTAAAATACTTCGTAATTTGCGAACTATTTCTTCCCATAACAAAGTAAATTCAAAATACTTCGTAATTTGCGAACTATTTCTTCCCATAACAAAGTAAATTCAAAATACTTCGTAATTTGCGAACTATTTCTTCCCATAACAAAGTAAATTCAAAATACTTCGTAAGGGTTTGAGTGTGAAACAGGAAGAAAAGAGGAAGGGGAAGAATCTTCACAAACATGGCGGCCAGCCTCTGCCACGGCAAAAAGGATTCCCAAGCGGCTCCTAGAAAACCCTTTTTTTTTCAAGGTCGGCGAAGGGATCCCAGGCGCTGCTTTTGCTGTGTGATTGGTCCTAGCAGCCGACGCACAGTGGGCCAGAAGATCGGTAGAGGCGGACAAATCTCGAGACGCGTTTTGAGCTCCAGAGTCGCTAAACCGATGGGTCCTCAAAACATATCTGGGCGTTCCCTTCAAGAGAATCTTATCTTCAACGCAGGCGAATTTCACTCATTTTGACCATTTGTTACGGATACGAGAGTAAGCGTAATAAATTGGTTTCTTTGATCTTCCATCTTCAGATAAATGTGAATAAAATCACAAATTATGTTGATTTGTAGCTGTAGCAAATGATCAAACTGAGTGAAATTTGCCTGCGTTTAAAATAAGATTCTCTTGGGGGGAACGCCCAGATAAGATCTTTCCAATAGGACCCCTCGAAACAGGACTCGAACCAAACGTGTGACCCCACCAAAGGATTCTGATCACCCTTGCACAAAATGAAACTGCTGGCGCGGGTGCCCTTAACTCCTGCGAAATTTTGACGAAGTGACTTACAGTCCAGGCAGTCCGAGAGCCCTCCACGAGGCCAGAGCCACCACTACATTCCCAACGGCGTACAGGAGTGAGAGGTACAGGATCGTTCTGCAATGAAAAAGAAATTTAACAGTCAACACGTTGAGCGACCAGATGTCATCTAAAGTTGAATTTTAAAGTGGGTGTCTTGTCAGAGTGGGAATGACACTTAAAGGTATTTCGCCCTTAGAACGTGAAGCCATCCGCCAATGACAAGATATAATTTAGCAGTCAAAGAGCTTCGTCCATTGTCAATTACAAAATTTGAACAGGTTTTAATCTTCACCTCTTTGGAGTCTCTTACGTACTATACAAACTGAAATCGACGAAATTTGTCGGGAACATTTAAGGGGAGGTTCTGGTGAAAATCTTGCTATTTTCCAAATGGATCCAACAGTCATAATTTGTTCGGAATATAAAATTTTTCATTGAGGAGACTAAAATTTGACTTTTGAAGGCACATGCCACGCTGTAAACCCAGTCGAAAAGTCTTTTTGAGCCTATTTTGGCTGTATCTTAAAAAATCTCCTTGCGCATACTATTTTGTCGTAAAAGGTTGACCTTGACATTTTTCACATCTTCGACTCATTTTCAAAAGATTCCGGCATGCAGAGCTCAAAACTTCCATTATAATATTAGTTATTAGCTTTTAAAGCTGAAAAGTCCCTAAAATTTGACTATTTTGTACATTTTTGATCAATTATGGTGAAATGCTTGGTTAGAACGCTTGCGAATAAAAATGCAATTGACATTTTGAGATGTGCATGCCGGCATTTTAAAAAAATGAATCGAAGAAGTGAAAAATGTCTAAGCCAACCTTTTACGACAAAATAGTATGCGCAAGAAGATTTTTAAAGTTATAGCCTAAATGGGAGAAAAAGGCTCTGGGACTGGGTTCAGGGCATAGAATGTGCCTCCCCAATGAAAATTTTTAATAAATACTTGATAAGACATCAAATTTTTAACAAATTTTCACAGTGGGACCTATTTTGGAGAAGATAGCATTTTCACCAGAACCTCCCCTTAAACTTTTGGTCTTCCCTACACTGAGACAAGGTGGTGCCCTGAAACTGACCGACTAAGTCGCCCGCCCCAGTCTTTAGGGCGACTTGAGTCGCCTACTTTCTGGACAACACAGTCGCCTAGTTTCTGGGCGACACAGTCGCCTAGTTTTAGGGCATCTTGGTCGCAAATACAGAGCTTACTTATCTATGCTGGCCCAAGGCATTGCACACAAGTTTGCCTGCACATGGATAAACTCAATGATTTCACATTTGGGTGGCGTCAGAGATGCCCCGAATCTACGCGCAATAGGTGTCCCGAATCTGGGCAGCAGTGGTTTACATAAGGTCGGACCAACCCCAAAGGTGCTCAGGTTGAGGGCGCCTTGGGCCAGCATTCATAAGTAAGCTCTGTATTTACGACCAAGATGCCCTAAAACTACGCGACTGTGTCGCCCAGAAACTAGGCGACTGTGTCGCCCAGAAAGTAGGCGACTCAAGTCGCCCTAAAAACTGGGGCGGGCGACTTAGTCGGTCAGTTTCAGGGCACCACCTTGACTGAGTGTAGGGTCTTAATTTTTTATCCGTTCAATCAAAAGCTTGGTTGATTTGTTAACATCTTTTTTCAACTTCAAATCTTTAGTTGAAGCAACGAAAATAATATTTAATACTTCAGACCAGCAGTCTGAAAATTTTGTTCAGGCGGAACAGAACGTTCTGAATTTGAATTCAGACAGAATAGTCTGAGTAATATGTAAGAATTTTCAGACTAAAATTGCCGAGAGTTAAGTAAATCTTTTCTTTTTCCTTTTAACACTGTACAAATTGGTCTCCCATGTGCGTGATGTTCAGGGCAATGCGAAAAAAAAATCATGACATGCCGACGGTCTTTCAATTGTTTTCCGTTTACCCACACATATAAGGAAGCAGTGAGAACACACGCGCCTAAATTTTCCAAGCCAGGAGTCCGAGATGATGCCGCCGACGATAGGGAAAAGGTAGCACGTCATGTTAAATGCGTGGAACACGATGGTCGCATCGTCCTCGGTGAGGAACAGCTTGTCTTTGAGAAAGAGTACGAGCACCGCTGGAAAAGAAAGGGTACTTAAAACTTCAAATATGCACGTTACACAAACACCAAAAAACAGACTGCTTTCTTAATAGGCAATAAACTAGGATTCGACAGTCAGAAAGAAAGGACAAATAATTTGAAGATAAAAACAAGTGACGTCAGGTCAAGAAAAGTCTGAGAAATGGAATAGTCTAATAAATAGCATTTGTTTCGTAACCACAAAGATAATGAAGGCATTGTACAATTGCTTCGTATTCACTGTTAGAAATTAGCTCCGAAATTTTATGGAGAAAAACTCTATTATCACGTTAATGGAGACTCCGGTCAGTTTTTTTCGGAGAGATTTCCTCAGAGTTTAACGAAATGTTCTTCGGAGCATTACTTGGGTCCTGGTGGGAGGTAAATTGCATGTCTTTTCTCAGATATTTTAAAGAGGGCTTCGCCGAAGCATTCTGGAGTCTGAAATGGCCAAAGAAGGGACAATCTCCTTCGAGCTCATTTGACTTTTATCCTGTACGTTTCCCTGAGCTAAACAAGTAGCCCTCATTGGCTGAGCGATAGCGAAGCCCTTGCCGTGTTTGGGCGCGCTGAAAAGTGACTGGTCGTGCGTCTGTCTGTCTGTTTGTACTCACCAACGATTCTCAGCAACTACAGTGGCTATAGTTTCAAGATTTCGTATTTAACGTCGCCTTAGCACCCCCCAACACGAGTTTGTTTCAAATCGTTGTTTAGTATCGTTTGAAATATTCAAAACATATTTTTGAATCAGGTCATTAGCGTGGTTAGGTTGGCAGCGCCGCGCCGCACAGTGCGGCCGATCCCGAAAAACGCGGACATAAACGACTTTTTCAATTTTGAGCTACAATTGTTTCTATAGTGGGATTCGAAACTAGGATGATTCTTGCGTCTAAAAACAGTTTACTCATATTTTTGCACACCCGAGAACGTCTTCTGTAGCCCTTCAAAGATACGTGTTTTAGCGCCAACGAAAGGGGCAACATAACCTATACATGTTTCCAAAGCTTTTATCAAGTTCCTTGAGCCACCGAAGCAGGCCGCGCAAATGCCCCAGGTACAGCTCGATCCCTCGTCTTTCACGAGCAATAAGGAACTTTACCAATATTTGCAAAATAAGTATTCTAAATTAACTTTTTCCTGGGAGCCCGCGCGTCTTCAAATTCATATAGTTTCGATTGAGATATAAAGTGATTCCCGGGGATTCCCGTCGTTTGGCGCACATCAAATTAAAGCTTGATACTTCCTTGATCGATTCCAACAAAGATTGGGCCCAGCACGCCCCAGCCGCAGCTGTGCTGAGCAAGTATGTTCCTTGATTTCTGCACTTGTCGCCATATTTCCACCTTAGTGGACGGGTCGGTATCGATACAACAATCACAGCAGGGACAGTCAAATTGAGTCTCCTCAAGTTTGGAAGGTCGGTGAATCCGTCCGTGACCGCATTTTTGACAAATCAGGGGCGGAACCAGGAACAAAAAGGGGGGTAAATTTTGAAATTTGACCAAATTGTTTAAAATTTAGTATTGGGGAGTTTTAAGGGTATCTAAATCCATTTTTGGCAATTTTGTTGACCTATCAAGTAAAATGGAACTTTCCCCCCTTTTAACTCCCTGATCCGCCCCTGCTATAGCAAAATTAAGTTTTGAAATGGATTTAGAGACCCTAAAAACCCTCGGGTGCAAAATTTCAGTCTGTTTGAAATACTTTTAAAATTTACCCCCTTTTATATTTCTGGTTCCGCCCCTGCTGTATCAAAATTGAGGTAAGAAATAGAAACAGAGACCCCGCAAACGTATCTGAGCGTAAACTCGTCGGCCCACGTTTGCTAGGAACAGTTTTTTTGAAATATGTCCGTCTTTTTCGAGATCGGCCGCACTGTGCGCCGCTTACCAATTTCTCATACCTGCGGGTCCGCGGCTCTCAAATACGGGACATAAGCAAATAAGCAAATAAAACGAATTAAAGAGCAGAAGGGTTTCGAAATGAGATCGACCTTAATTTTTCAACATTCTAAAATGTTTAAAACCCTTTTGGAACACCAACACAGCGAAATATGGAGAATGGATTTGAGAATGATTTACGAGTTTCGTTCCCCTCTCCCCCCTCCACTGTCATAGGGGAATCATCTTCAGGTCAGTGCACTTTGACAAAGCATTGTAAAAAGGAATGTTTTCATTTTGACCTTATGTATTGTGTGCATCTTCTTATTTCATTTTCTCTAGTGTCATCCTCTTTTTTAAATTTTCATAGTAAAGGAAATCAGGGAAATGCATAAATAACTTGTGTTGAAATTAGCGGGCATACTTATTTTGGACTCGAGAAATACATTCTATTGCAATGCTGCAAGCTGACAAGAATGCAAAAGTACTAACATGTGTTTATTATTAGAATCAATATATGGTTGTGTAAATTTAATTGTAATAGAGTTTAAATTGATATTGGGTTCAAAGAGACGACTCAGGTTTTGAGCGGTGAGTCAATTAGTGCATAGACAACCAACTATATATATGATTAGTGATGGGATTTAATGAGACGATTCCTTTATTTTCACCAAAGTTAATATAACTGATACTACTTAGTATTGATTACATGAGTAAGATAAATTATGTCGGTTCATTAAGCCTTGGGTAGCCTTGGCATTGGTCTCTATGTGACGAAACACTGGATTTGACAATAATTGGTCCCCGCTAACTGGTTCAGATCAGCCTACCCTAAACTGACTCTCTCAATATTAACTGTGATAACATATTCCAATCAATATTGTTTTATTCACTGGTTCACAATGAAAGAATGACAAAATGTTTCATAAATATTACTCATAAAATTGTGAGTTCATAAGTTAAGAAAAAATAGTTATCGAATAGTGACCCAAGCATACGAGTAGCCAATAAAGCGATTGAATGCTGGCAATTGGATTTTACTCGACTGAGGGATTCGCTTTGGTGTGCCATCAGGGAATTGGTGACGACAGAGGGTGCTTCATGAAGACAAATAGAAACAATATACAGAAATTGAGTATACAGTATTGTGTGTAGTTTTCAGTGTACCGGTCACAAAAACTACATTTATTTCAACGCCAATCCTACATTTTCATCTAGAGCTACGCAATTTGGGGCCAAACTTTCCAAGATGAGATTTATGTGTTTCCCTGTATTTTTCAGTGCGCTGACCTCTATATTGACCTCTAAATTGTCCCCGACCCAAAATTTAACCGATTTTTGGTTAAATTTTTTAAAATTAATTGTACAGTGATTCTTGCAGTTTTTTGAGTGCTGATAACGAAAATCACTCCCATTTTAACACCAGACCTATGTTTTCATCCCATATTAGGTCATTTTGGACCAAAAATTTCAAGTCAAGTTTTATATTGTTTCCTGCAGTTTTTGGTGTGCTGAACTCAAAAATGACTTCCAAAATTTTCCCAGACTCACATTGAACCGAATTTTGACCAATTTTAGACCAAAATTTTTATATCAAGTTAGACATTGATCCCAGCAGTTTCTTGTGTGCTGATAACGAAAATCACTTTCATTTCGACTCCAGACTAATATTTTCATCCTAAATTAGGTCATTTTGGACCAAAATTTTCATGTCGAGTTTTATATTGTTTCCTGCAGTTTTTGGTGTGCTGAACTCAAAAATGACCTTCAAACTTTTCCTAGACTCACATTTAACCGAATTTTGACCAATTTTGGACCAAAATTTTTAAATGGAGTTTGACACTGATCCTAGCAGTTTTTGGTGTTCTGATAACGAAAATCACTTCCATTTGAACCCCTGGTCTAAAGTTTACTGAATATGAGCCCTTAAGATGGACATTTCATCTACTCAATCAAAGTCCAAAGTGCACAAACTATGTCAATTCGCATCGCTCAGCCACACTACGCGCCCAGACTAAACGGCGCGTACCCCTAGTTTTTAACAGGTGCGTTCCTTATTGCCACTTACTCCGCAAAGCGTAGAATGAAAACCGTTCACAAAACTCGTTGACGATTATTAAAAATACGGCTCGTGGGTATCTGATCTTTCCCGGCGTGGAGTCTTGGTCCTGTGGAGAGAGTTCGGCAGCTAAATGAATCGTGTCAGGAAAGGAAACAGCGAAATTCTCATTGCCTCGCGCGCGCCCGAAATTGGTGGCAAAATGAAATCCATAACGAGACAATATTCTTTCCCCGTACAAATACTAGGCTTCTTTGGTTTGAGCTTAGTGACCAAAACGATAGTTGGCTCGAGCCAACTCGAGAAGCAGTCTGAATTTTTAAACATCGAGTTTTTAAAAATAATAATGTTTTATTCGGTAGTTTATCATCCCGGAGATGGATTAGGAACTGCCCAAAATTGAAACGTGTACTCACGTCCCGCGCCAACTCTTCCGCATTTCTTTCCGCCATATTGGTATGCTGTTGAGGTAGTTTGAACTTCCTACTACCTTGGAAGTTTGAAGCAGTGAGCGGCGGCAGAACTTTTAATGGAGTTGGTAGCTGTCTAAGTACGTTTCTTCATTCTGACCTCTAAACCACTCGGTTGCTCAATCTGAGGGTCCAATAAAACTTTCAGCAAGTGTTGTCTTGATTGAGGAAGACTCATTCGGAAAACCCGTCAACCAACATGTATGTATAAATAAATGGGCGCATACGTTAACTACGATGACACTTCCTCATAGTAAAAACCATTACACTAAGGAGCAGTGTGTCCATTAAATAAACAAAAAAGTTGGGTGCTCACAGTCCGATGAGCTAACCCTCAAATGAGCACTAAAAAAAACGGTTTGCAGAGAACCGATGCCATTCACTGTCTCAACGAACACACAGTATCTAGAGACAGTGTCTGGCAAGAACTGACGCAGATGCCGTAACTTGGTTGGTACGGCTTCAGATTATTCAGATTAGGAGACAACGCAGCAATAGTCGTATCATGCACACTCTGTTGCTGCATGCCAATGCGATAAAACGATCGCCGTAAGCTTTTGCCGCGCGGATAAAAACCTGGATTGAAAACGATTTAAACGGCAACGTGCAAGAAGAGCTTCGAACGTAAGAATCGGCACAGAATGCGAACCAAGGGGAAAGTGGCGCTTAAGTCACACTTCCAAATTTTTCCAAAGATTAGATTGTAGAACTGTGTGGCCAATTAGATAGTACGTAGAAGAAAGTGGAAACATGCTCGATTGCAATCGAGAGTTGCCAGAGATCAGAAACGATCGGGTGGTCACTACCCGACGGGAGAAGTGCTGGGTGCACGTGCACACTCGGCACGTTGCTGACTTTTTTCTCACTATTTACGTATTCGTATAAGCAACAAAAATTCTTATCATTTTTTAAGTAAGAATGACTAATTTCCGGTGTTCATCTCTCCGTTGTCCGAGCGGCCAACGCCACATCAGGACGGCATGGTCAAAGCCTCAAAGGTCACCGTTGGGTCTCAAGGAGAAAAGGGGGTTGACCTAGAATTTGTTTCTATTCTTGATTAGAGTAGATCTTGATGAGACCTTTTCAATGAATGGGCGGAACCTAGGTAATGCTCGCATCGTCATCGGGGACCCTGTGAGGTGCCCGTCGACGTCCTCGGGGACCCACGGTGACCTATGAGGCTTTGACCATGCCGGCCCGATGCGGCTTTGGCCGCTCGGACAACGGAGAGATGAGCATAAAAAACAACAGCGATCCCCGTCTTTCAAAAGACGGAAAGCTAATTTTTGGCCGATTCACATCCAAACGAATGTGACACAAGACACAATGCTCAAACGAACGTGACACTTTGTCACGTTTCAACGTGACGTCACGTACTTGGAATGAGAGTGTGCAGTTGTTCCGTACACCTGACCTGGAGGTACGGTCTAGCCGTACCTTTTTCCTTGACATGTACGGCTTTTTTAACAGTGCACGTGTCAAAATGGTCCTGCACTACCTGGAAATGGCGTAAAGTACAGCTCGTTTGCCTCTTAAGTGCATTCCCGCTCGAGATTACTGCTTTCACCTTATCGAAAGGTGCCATTGACCTACATTGTTCTACGAGGGTCAGTGGGCACTCAGGCACAGCTGCAAGTAGGTTATCAAGACAAACCTCACTGTGAAACGAAAAGTAAAAAGAGCCTACAACTTATTTACTAGCCAGGGGAAGGCCTTCGGCCTCGATGCTGAGCTGGATTCTGCTGGAGATGGAAATGCATTTTCATCAGTAGTAAATTTGGATGTGTTTATTTTGAAAATGAGCCTCTTTTCTTTTTGGGGGGTGATAGCCAGGAAGTATGCTTTTGCGCGAAGGATTGTGATTCGGCAATGGTTGGTTTCTCCTTGAATCGACGGAAGGCTATTTAATAATCTAAAACTAAATGTTCCAACCAATCCTAACCTAACCTAACGGGCTCGTGACAGATCTTACTCTACTCGCGACAGATCTTACCCTACTCTCGACAGATTTTATTCTCAAACTAAATGGTCCAACCAAACCTAACCTAACCTAACGGGCTCGTGACAGATCTTTCTCTACTCGTGACAGATCTTTCCCTACTCTCGACCGATCTTATTCTCAAACTAAATGATCCAACCAATCCTAACCTAACCTAACGGGCTCGTGACAGATCTTACTCTACTCGTGACAGATCTTACCCTACTCTCGACAGATCTTATTCTCAAACTAAATGGTCCAACCAATCCTAACCTAACCTAACGGGCTCGTGACAGATCTTCCTCTACTCGCGAAAGATCATACCCTACTTGCGACTGATCTTATTCTCAAACTAAATGGCCTATGAAGCTTGGCGTACGACTATGGAGCTTGGACTATTGAGCTTGGACTATAGAATATGGACTATGGAGCTTAGACTATCGAGTTTGGACTATGGAGCTTGGACTATGGAGCTTGATCTATAGAGTTTGGACTATGGAGCTTGGACTATAGAGCTTGGACTATGGAGCTTCGACTATACGCATATGAATATAGTAAAAATAAACAGAGGAAGATACCTCTTGAAAACTAAAGGTATCAGGGGGGGGGGGGGGGGTCGGACAAATGAGCTATTCAAAATCCCAAACAGGGTGCTTCGCTTCGCTCAGCAACAATCACGTGGATGAAAAGTGGTCGATATTTAAGAAAAAGTACTTCCGCGCGCACGCACACTCGCTGAGAACGGGTACAGCAGGAATTCTTCTCCATTAGCAGAAAGGATTGCATTCAGACCAATTATTTTGCAGCTTGCTACAAAAATCGTCACGAACTTCTTTAGCAGATGATACGTTCACGTGCTGAGAGTATCCGAGTTTCCTACTAGCCAGCACGGAAAAAAGGAATTCGTTGACCCAACGAAAATGTACGTTGATTCCGTGATAACCGAAAATAATTTGTTTGAGTAACAAAAAGTTTGTTCGCGTAACGAATAATTTGTTGGTCTGACGAACAATTCGTTGGCGGAGCAAGAAAGTTAGTTTGAGTGACAAAATCATCACTTTGTTCCTTTGACGGATATTTTGGTTGCGTAACAGATTGTTAGTTTTGCCAACAAAAATTTTGTTACTCAAACAAAGGTTTCGTAACTCCAGCAAATTTTTTCGGTTATCACGGAATCAACGCACATTTTCGTTGGGTCAACGAATTCCTTTTTGGCCCGTCCCGTTTATTTTTTGTAAAAAAAATGACGGAGGGACGGGCATATAGTATGATCCCTGCTGTGCGTCCGTTCGTCCGTCCGTCCTGTCCGTCCGTCCGTCCGTCCGAGGACTTCCCGTGGTCCGATCTTGACCATATTTGGTATGCAGCCTCCTTGGGTGACCCTAAGAACCGCCCGGTGGCAGCAAATCCGATCCGAGCCCCAGGGGCGCTGCTGCAGGTGCATCATGGTCTACATGGGGTCGAGGAGGATCTCGGCAACGGATGCAGCTAGGAGGGCATGTAGGGGTATTTTTGGAATCGGGGCGACGAGAGAAAACCAATGGTGCCAGTTTCGAGCGAATCGGAGAAGTTCGGACCCGGGTTCAAATCCCAGCGGGGTATTTTTTGAACATTCTTTTTATTCGAGTTTTTGAATTGTTTCTGATGTTTTTGAGGGGGCTGATGACGAAAACGACATTTATTTTAACCCCAGACTCGGGTTTAATTCCCGTCAGGGAGGCGAAATTCGTACGTTTCTTAATGTACGGGACGGGCCAAAGTTGCCGATGAATATCGCTACTTTTCCTGTTATTTCCGTTAGGCAGCAGTTGCATCGTTGCCTGACTAGCAAGCCTAGAGGAGGGGCGCCTGCGGGGGCTCGGGTTGCGCGCGCGGCGTATAACCTCGACATCCAGCTATCTAGTACTCATGCACTCTCAGACCTTCACTGATTATTTTTTCTATATTGTAGATAATTTACTCTACGGCTTACTGATTTTAGAGCGTTACTATGATATAGTAAATATTTTCATTAACATATCGAATAAATTTTACATGAGACCCAGATAAATTAGCGGTAACAAATTTGGTAATTATAGACAATCTTTTACTTACTTACAGAAAATTTACAATATCAGTAGAAATATGATGACAAATTTGTTTATAATCAAAGAATTTATTTTCTGCAAATGTAGAAGATAAAGTTTGTGCTCATAAACAATTTGTCGATGACTACTTTGTGATCTTCAGTAAATATTTTCAGTGAAATTTTTCTCCGTTCAAACAAAGCTGATTGGAAGGTAATGCGCTTAGTCAAAATGATCCTACAAAACATTCTTAGCTTCGACAAGTCAAGAAAGGACTCAATGTAAGCGGCTTTTAAGAGATGGTTGAATTGTGACTTTTAGCGGAAACATCCAAAAAGTTATTCTGACTCTTTAAAATCTTTTCTGTTAATTCTTGTATATATTATCTGTATGAAGAGAACATTTTGCCTACATTTATAGATCATTTTTACTAGAATGGAACAGTAATTTTTTTCTGCTTGATCATAACTGTAGTTGCAGAAAATATTATCAACAGACAACTTTTCTGTAAGGTTGCTGATTATTTTTTCTGTACTTACAATCAAAAGGACTACGATTGCAGAAAAAATAATTAAACTGTAGGTTTACTGAAAAAAATGTCCGTGGAGTGTCGGAGAGTGGCATGAAGTGCGTCCCGCCTTTGCGGGCTGCCGCTCCCCTTCCCCTTCCTCTCGTCGCGAGACGCTGCTAGCACGCATCGCGCAGCTGCCCCCCGCGCCCCTTCCTCTGCCGAGACGCCATACCCCGCAACAGTCCACACACACACACACACACACACACACACACACACACACACACTCACTTCACACTAAATGTCATGGGACTTTTCTTTGTCCCATGAATGATGCAATTTTAAGCACATCCGGTGGTGATGCAATTTTGAGTCCGCCAGGCGGTACAAATTGTCTAGTAAAAGTACAATTTGCAGCAGGCGACGGACAAAATGTGTCACCAGACGAGAACAACATTGTATCAGCGTCGGATGTGCTTAAAATTGCATAAATCGTGGGACATAAAAAGTACCATGACATTTAGTGTGTTGAACCTTGAGTGCGTAGAACGCATAGTGCAGCGCCCCCCTGAACCCCTGCCCCTCTCGAGAAGCGGCGCGCCGGCACACAGTGGGGCGAAAACGGAAAAAGTCGCACGAAATTATTTTCTTCACCAAATTTTGTGTATAGTGTATTTAGGGGTCGCTGAATTCATTTCTGACGAGATTTGAACGTGAAAGGCACCCTAAGAGGCGGAGCCAGGTGCGTGAAGGGGGGTAAAACGAACCTTATTGCTGAATTCTCGCAAAACTTTGGATTTGAGGGTTTCATTGGTAGTGAAAATCATTTCTGAGGAGATAAGAAGACAAAAGATATACCCAGGAGACGACCAAACGCGCCTCTTGTGCCGACTATTGATACTGGCTGCACCCGAGGCCTGCGTAACGATGCATGTCTTCACTGTAAAAAATTCCGTACTTTTGTACGGAAATGGTACAGAAAAATATAGTACGGAGGTACGGAGAAAAGTACGGAACGTTCCGTACTTGCTCCATATGAACCCATGTAAATGGGTACGGAAAAGAAGTACGGAACGTTCCGTAGTTGGCAAGTACGGACGGTCCAGGCAAATTATTGACCAGACATGTTCTGTGCTTTTTCCGTACTTTATTCTCACAGTGTTGGCGTAACAGCATGACCACGGTAGTTGTTGTATCACTATCGGTGGCAGCCCAAAACGATGTCTGGTGTGGCACAGTGTCTGGCAGAGCTGGCTGGAGTAGCCAGCGTGCATAGCGCCTCTGCCGTCCTCTCCCGAGGGCGCGGTGCGGTAGCGGCGGCGTGGCGCGGCGGGACGAAGTCGCATGTTTGACTTCGATTTGAAGGAAAACGGCATCGAACGGCATCGCCGGACGAAATGGACATGAAAGTGGGGTCACCATACTATCTCACCACGGTGCCCGCTAATGTTCGCAACTCGACTTATCCCTCGTCAATAAAGTCGCAAACGACGATTTTCGCAAACATTTGAAGACCCGCAGTTTCCACACTTTTCGTTTGAAACCAATTCCAATGAATGGACTGGACTGATTGATTTTTTGCCTTTCCAAAAACATATAAAACATGTTATTTTGCTCTGCAACAGCGATAGGAGTAGCCTTTCTTACGCGACCCCCGCCAAATGTATCATTTTCTCGCGAAATTGCTCTACTTTGAGCTCGCTAAACGGCAAGTAGTAGTTATTTGAGGTGCAAAAAATGTTCGTAACTGTATAGATTGGTCCTTTCTGAGTTCAAAAACGTCGGTCCCATCCCTCTAGGACAAAAACGGCGAAATCGGACTTGGCGCATTCTCCGAAAAGTGGGCAACTTTTCGCAAATTTCTGTCCCTTTCAGTTTTTTTCTAAACTTCAATCCAAATGGTCAAAACTTTTCGCCACACCTACTTCTTATTCATACGCACGTATAAAAAACCTATCAGAAGACGGAATTTGAGTCGCAATGTAATTTGAAACCAATATTATAACTAGAAAAACGGCATTTTTTGCCCCAAAAAGCCTGTCCCTCACTTTTTTTTTCGACACATAATACAACTTTAAACTAGCAAAAAGTACTTTTTAATCATTAAACGTGTGCAAATCTTAAAGAGTACACTTGGACCTTTCGAAAGATACCAAGGTTTACAAAATTTACATCCCGATTTAGGATTTTTCGTGAATTATAACTTTGTCCCTCAAATTGTTAAAAATGGCATTTTTCCTCAAAATCCACCCGCTGAAGAAATGCCCACCCCTCACTGGTGTGGTGCGTACGCGGTGGACAACTTATCTGTGGCAGGAATCGGTGCGTACGCCAATGGGCAGAGATGGGGCGATGCACACCTCTCTCTAGTTTGAGGAATTGCGTACGCGATTGGACACCTCTCTCTAGTTTGAGGAAGAGCGTACGCGAATGGACACCTCGTTCGAAGCTAGGGTGGTGCGTACGCTAGTGGACACCTTTCTCCAGTTTGAGTAAGTGCGTACGCAGATGGACACCTCTCTCTAGTTTGAGGAATTGCGTACGCGATTGGACACCTCTCTCTAGTTTGAGGAAGTGCGTACGCGAATGGACACCTCTCTCTGGTTTGAGGAAGTGCGTACGCGAATGGACACCTCGTTTGAAGCTAGGGTGGTGCGTACGCTAATGGACACCTTTCTCCAGTTTGAGGAAGTGCGTACGCGAATGGACACCTCTCTCTAGTCTGAGGAAGAGCGTACGCGAATGGACACCTCTCTCTGGTTTGAGGAAGTGCGTACGCGAATGAACACCTCTCTCTGGTTTGAGGAAGTGCGTACGCGAATGGACACCTCTCTCTGGTTTGAGGAAGTGCGTACGCGAATGGACACCTCGTTTGAACCGAGGATGGTGCGTACGCTAATGGACACCTTTCTCTAGGTTGAAGAAGTGCGTACGCGAATGGACACCTCGTTTGAAGCTAGGGTGGTGCGTACGCGAATGGACACCTCTCTCTTGTTTGAGGAAGTGCGTATAGTTGGTTCAGTCAAAGTTGGCGGGACTAGGACCAAAGAAAACCTTAAACAGCCGACTCTTTTCAGGGGGTCTCATTGTTTGAGTGCTAACTGCGCCCGTTCCGGTCATTATAAGGGTTCGATCCCTTTGTAAGAGGCAGGTTCCGGCCCATCTTGGGGACTGTTTGCCACACTCATAATGTCACAAAGAATAGGCCTGCATAGCAAAGGCTCGCCGGCCCGCCAACTTTGACTGAACCAACTATACGCGAATGGACATCTCTCTCTAGTTTGAGGAAGTGCGTACGCGAATGGACACCACTACCTAGTTTGAGGAAGTGAGTACGCAAATGGACACCTCTCTCCACTTCGAGGAAGTGCGTACGCGAATGGACACCTCGTTTGAAGCGGCTTTCGGGTCTGCGGACTTTCACTGGGCAGCACCTGGTGTCAATTTTCAAACTTGACCGAACAGACATCACCTTAGAGATGTAGATTCGTCTCAAGAAGACAAACTAAAAATGTCAACACACATAATGGGTTAAAATGGAAAATAAAAGAGTTATTCAACTTTTAATGTCTTTTTGACCATTTTTGCACTCTAAAAATCCCATAACTCATTCATTTTCTATTTTGACCCTTGACATGTGTTGACATTTTTGTTTGTCCTCTTAAGACGAATCTAAATCTGTAAGGTAATGTCTATTTGGTTAAGTTTGAAAATTCACTCATCTCAGCGAAGATTAAACCCTACAGAGCCGAAAATCGACCGATCGCATACGCACCCTGAGCACCCCATACGCACTTTGTCCACTCGCGTACGCACTTTGTCCACTCGCGTACGCACCCTGAGCACCCCATGCGCACATTGTCCACTCGCGTACGCACTTTGTCCACTCGCGTACGCACCCTGACCACCCCATACGCACATTGTCCACTCGCGTACGCACTCTGACCACCCCATACGCACATTGTCCACTCGCGTACGCACTTGTCCTCTCGCGTACGCACTTTGTCCACTCGCGTACGCACCCTGAGCACCCTATACGCACATTGTCCACTCGCGTACACACTTTGGCCACTCGCGTACGCACCCTGACCACCCCATACGCACATTGTCCACTCGCGTACGCACCCTGACCACCCCATACGCACATTGTCCACTCGCGCACACATTTTTTCCACTCGCGTACGCACCCTGACCACCCCATACGCACATTGTCCACTCGCGTACGCACTTTGTCCACTCGCGTACGCAACCTGACCACCCCATACGCACATTGTCCACTCGCGTACGCACCCTGACCACCCCATACGCACATTGTCCACTCGCGTACGCACTTTGTCCACTCGCGTACGCACCCTGAGCACCCCATTCGCACCCTGTGCACCCCATACGCACATTGTCCACTCGCGTACGCACTTTGACCACTCGCGTACGCACTTTGACCACTCGCGTACGCACTTTGACCACTCGCGTACGCACTTTGTCCACTCGCGAACGCACCCTGTCCACTCGCGTACGCACTTTGTCCACTCACGTACGCACCCTGTCCACCCCCGTACGCACTTTGTCCACTCGCGAACGCACCCTGTCCACTCGCGTACGCACTTTGTCCACTCACGTACGCACCCTGTCCACCCCCGTACGCACTTTGTCCACTCGCGAACGCACCCTGTCCACCCCCGTACGCACTTTGTCCATTCACGTATGCTAGTTCTTATGGATGTCCACTCGCGAACGCGCCAAAAAAGTGAGGGACAAAAAATTGGCGAAAAGTTGCCCACTTTTTGGAGAATGAGCCACTTACGTGCGACTTTTTCCGGTTTCGCCCCACTGTGCGGCAGTCGGCAGTGCACGCCACTCATGCTTATCTTGGGCGTCTGGGGTTCGGGTGTCGCAGGCCCCTGGACAAAGTATCTAAAGGGGGACTGGAAGACCGGTAAGGTTTGGTTGTGTTTCAGCGCGGCAAGCCTCGGAGGGTCGACCCTACCATAAATGTGCCATCCGCGCCCCCGCCAGATAGATGGATAGATGGTCCGACCCGAAGGCGTCTTCGGGGTCGCCTGGCTCGCCTTCGGAGGCTCCTTCGGCCACGAGGCGGTGGCTGCCTGGAGCGGTCGGACCCGAAGACGCCCGAACCGGAGCCGAAGTAGAGCCGATTGATCGGACCTGTGTCAGGCTCGTCATGAGAAGGGTCGCGCGGGCCATTGACAATGGTGCATGCAGTCGGGCCTCGGCACGCGAAGACATCCCTCGCAGCCAGTTCCCCTTTAGATACTTTGTCCAGGCGCATGCCGGCCGGCCCTGCTTGATGAGGCCCGTACAAAAATAGGTAGATCCTATATGTCTCGACTGTAGACATCCTTGAGACATCGTGGAGGCGTTTAGCAGACTTTTTAGAGACAAACGGAGACTACCTGGAGCCGTAATGGAGACATCCTCGAGAGACCGATGAATGTCTCCAGTTGCGTCTCGATAGTGTCTCTATAACGATCCGTCCTAGAGACACCGTGGAGACACACGTTGGCTGCTCCGTGGAGACATCCTGGAGACCGTTTCGAGGCCACCAGACCAAAATATTGACGCGGCCGGTGAGATTCGACCCCAGACCCAAAGCCTTCAGGCTAGAGTCATGTCTGATGTCGGAGTCCACTCGGCCAAAGTGACGCTCCGGCAGGGGAGCTCGCCGGAGCCGCCACATGTTATCGTGCGCAGCATAACACTTCGGCCAGAGAATAGCAGTCACGTCACACTATAAGTTCAAATAGGTTGTATAGGAGTATTCAGTTTGGCACCGACGCCAACGCATGGGCACTATCGAGTCTCAGGGTGCAACTATTCAGGAAAACGTAAATGAAACATGCCGCCTACGAGAGTTGTCTGAAGTGACTGGGGAAACTTCCGGACGAAGTGTTTGCTGCGCACGATAACATGTGGCGGCTCCGACGAGCTCCCCTGCCGGAGCGTCACTTTGGCCGAGTGGACTCCGACATCAGACATGACTCTAGCCTGAAGGCTTTGGGTCTGGGGTCGAATCTCACCGGCCGCGTCAATATTTTGGTCTGGTGGCCTCGAAACGGTCTCCAGGATGTCTCCACGGAGCCGCCAACGTGTGTCTCCACGGTGTCTCTAGGACGGATCGTTATAGAGAC
>NW_023144635.1:7441220-7593720 GCF_012932325.1 Thrips palmi
TTGACCAAACTACCACTGAATTGCAGGTGCACAGTAAGTATCGAACCCTGTGTGTGCAGAGCTAAATATTTATCTTATGGCCAGAGTTGATTCTTAAAAATGGTGTAATTGCTTTTGCTTTGCCCACCTACAGCCTTCAAATGGTCCAGTCATGTTTCCTAAGTGAGCCCAAGCTTCCCCCCTCTAGTATTTTCATCTTCCAGACACAAAATTCACTCTTTTTCACTAAATCTCAGCACTGTTTATTTATTACACCGTTTCACCACAGCATTTTAAAATTAACTTTGATTCCATTTTTTTGCATGTTTTTCTAGGACTAAATTCCATCTTTTTAGGAAGAGAATGTTTCAGTGTTTTTAGGCTCCCGGTTTCCTTTTGGTAAAAGTAATTCTTAGTAAAATTGTGGGATCAGCTACTTTGTGCACCGCTTTAAACACAAAAGATAATGCTGACGATTTTTGAAATTTTTGTTTCAGTGTTCAACTTTGAAGGAGTGTTGCGCATTAAGGATTTTTTCTTTTCTGTTTCTTACTTAGTTTTGGGATTTTGCAGGTATTCTGGGGACCAAGGAATACCGGAAGCCAGAGTGGGTAACCCAAATGGAAGAGTTGAAGGATGCCCTTAAAGGTAGGGAATCATGCAGCCCCACATTTCCTGGCGCCATGTGTTTTCCAAGCATGTACTCTGATCCTAGTGATACTGGCATGTCCGTGGACAGTCTTGATGCGGCTGAATCACGTCAGCCTACGGAGGACGCCCAACTTAACCGGAGGGAGTGCCGCCACTTCGCCTCCGGTAGCTGGGCGTCATTGGGGGACCTTTCCATGGGCTCTGACTCTGTGTTTTTATCGACTGCTAGTTCATGCTCTGATGAGTCACATTATATTGCCTCGCATGTGCCTTTTGTCCTTAATCCTGCTGCTAATCAAGCAACAAAGTACAGCTCTAGTGTGTGTTCTTCTAGAAAAAAGCAAAGATCTACGGATGAGCGTGAAAGCGTTTTTGAAGAGCGAGGTAAGCAAAATTTAGATTGCTGTGGACAGTCCAGCAAAATAAACCCTAATTATGGCCAAACATCAGATTTCGATAGTTTCTCGCAGGCAGTTTTATCTAATGTTAAATCCGGGAAAAGTATTGATGTAGAATATTTTGGTGCATCCGTAAACCTGGATTGCCAGAGAGAAACAAAATTGATTTTACCAGATGGAAAAGAAAACATCGTAAACGATGACGTAGGTTTCATGTGCTATCATGCCGAGCAGAAAATAATTCCTAAGTGGGAAAACATTGAGTTCTGTGATATAGGAAACAATTTTGCAGACTACCCACCTCAAGCCGCTGACTGTGTTGACGTTGAAGATTACACCCACAGTTTCCTATCTACTATTTTAGAAAATAGTGAACCGTCTAGTTCAGAAACATGTAGTGAAAGCCCGAGCGATTCCAGCTCTTCCCCTACTTACCCTGCAAGTGGGCGGAATATGTCATCTTCTTGTGAATTTCTCTTTCCTAGACATTTAACAGTTGATGACAATACTAAATGTCAAACATTTCCTCGTTCACGAGTGTCAGAATCCGAGCGATTCAGAAACTATGTTTATACATCTCGACATAGAAACCTGTATCCTTTAGAACCTCGTGAACTTGACCCGGCAAACTTCCAACAACTGCATACAGCAGACAGCTCAGACGAGCTGCAAGAGTTCCTTTTGCTCGAGAGTCAATGCATGATGAATGAAAGCACAGCCGGCTTAGCGTCTGCTTTTGATACAAACAACATTGGCTTTCAAACGACTGAGCAATAATTGTTTTTGATATATAAAATTGCGTTCTAGCAATTACTTTTCTGACTTATATTTATGACGGCAGTGCATGTATTGCATTTTAATTTAATTAAAATATCATATCCAAAATTTTGTAAAATTTGTGACGTTTGAAAACTATTAGACTAGTCAGTGCGGAAGCTGCTCCACAACATATGAGGTAAATAACATAAACTTGGCATGTGTTTGTGTGGCTTAATGCTGGTTTTTGGTCTAAATATACAAGGACGCTGAGACACGCAAGTACTTCCCAGACCTGTGTTTGAAGTAGCTAGCGTTTTGTTTTTATCATATAAGATAAGGACATTAAACACCGGAATTTACTATTCTTCATTCATTTCAAAAAAGATTTGTTTCGACAAATAACAACATTAAATCCTGCTATGCAATGTAAGTTCTGTCTGCATGTGTCCCTTTGCCAATTTAAAGCGTCCTCGGGGAAAGAATTTTAGGGAGCTTCCTTTATAATCCAAGACAATGTCGCTCTGTTTCAAATTTTTACTTGCTTTCTGACCACACCAAATAATTTTTTTTAAATTGAAAAAAAAAATTATATTTATTTTTAATTACTTTAACAGCTGTTCAAGCGGTACCTAGCATAGAAGTGGAACTTCGTGACACTTATGTGGAGGAGCTGGATACTGTTGTTTTTGAGTGTGTCTATTCTGGAACACCCAAACCAGGTAAACCCACTTTCTTTAGATAAAAATTAAATTTGCATGGTTTGAATCTTTTACAAAGACTTGCATTTATATCTTGTTTCAGACATCATTTGGTATCATGACGATCAGATCGTGCGAAATACTGAAAAGGTAAAAATTACAATTGAAGAGAGTAAAACTACATGTACAGTCAAATATACCAACCCCGAAGATGCCGGAATATATGTATGTAAGGCAACAAGCGATATTGGAATGGCGATAACAAAGGCGAAGTTGAGTGTTACTGGTAAGTTTGACGGCTCATCAGGACATAACTACACTGAGAATCCTAACGCTATGAACATAGCGTCAACTGATGCAATGCTTTTGAATTGCACATGACGTGCTATGCCTTCCCATTCCCATGCATTAGCATAGAACATTTTCGGGAAGCATTACACCACACCTAATGCGAAAAATTGCTGTGGTATTGCACGTGTGGTGCGATATCTCACAGTGCAGTGCACCATACGTGCTATATTCATAGCGTTTGGAATCTCAGTGAAAGGTGTATTGTCAGGCAAAATGACTACTTTCTTCACACAAGAGATCGTTTTTGTAATAACAAAGCTTCCTTTTGGTGTTTTGTTTTACAGAACTCGACGAAGATAGAAAGGCTGACAAAATGATACAAATGGCACAAGAGGAAGAAGAAAAAGTTAAGATGGAACAGGTAAAACTTGAAAAGAAGCGCGAAAAAAAGAAACGAAGGCCGCGTTGGGGCTTAACAGATGAAAGGTACGTAGGGTAACTTCTTTCGTATTGCTTGCTGGCATGTCAGTTAACTGAGCTGCTCTAGTAAATTTAAATCTCTTTGTCAGGGATCATGTTTCTGTTGATGAAGTACAAGTATTGGAGTCAACGGATCACTTCGTCGAAAATGTTGATTCGGTAAGTGTACTAAGCATCAAAATCTTTCTCTAGGGTAACATAAGTCCTGTGACAAAGTATGACAAAAATGGGCCCCCACTTTTAGCTTAAAATTCCGTGAGCTCAAAAGATTGTAAAGCATAGTCGTATTTATCAAATCTTTCTAGTGTTTAACAATACAATTTAAAAAAACTTAGTTCTTCGTTCACACCTTACAACAAAGAAGGGATTCATTTTTGCTCTCTGTAATGGCAACGTATCTTATCAATTCTTGTGATAGTTGACACAGATCTGCGCAGTCCACCTCTGTTACTCCAATTTTTGATCCTTTATTGTTACTTTTGCGTTAAACTAAATTAGAGTTGAAACTTACTTGTACCCTTCATTTCAGGCCACTGCTCATCGAAGACAGTCGATTCAGGACTCTGTAGCTATTTCCGCAGTTGCTTCCTGCAAGAAAGTAGATGAACCAAAGTCGTCAGAGAAACCCAAAGACAGAGCTCAACCTGTGTTGTCTGAAAGGGAAGGCGTTTCTGTTAGCGAAGCAATTCCAGATCATGCCGCAAGTGATCTGATTGCAGCAAAAAAACCCAAACTTCGCAAGGCAAAACTGTCAGAGTCAGAACGATTAGAAGAAGTTAAAGTTACCGTGGTAAAGGTTCAAGAAATTATAAAGACGCAGAAGACGAAAATTGCCAAGGAAGTTGAGGATATAATGGAGCTTATGAACGCCCGTGAATTTGGTCCAGGTGAACTGCCCCTTCGCGAACTCGCTCAAATTGGGTAGGTGCATGTAAATTTTTTCCTTCACACAACTTTTTAAAGTTATTGTGTTTGAGGATTCATACTCTTTGCTTTCAGGTTCCTTGTCCGGCATGGCGTGTCTGTTCGTGAAATTGAGTCCGTATATCACGAAACTGACCAATTCCCCGCCCTACGAACGCCGGCTGCGCAGTCAGCCCTCGTGTCACTAGTTGAACGAGAGGGACACAGCACTTTGATATCACAAGTACTTACGGAGGAAACCACGGCAGACGAAACCACTGTTGCAAAAACTGTCGGTTTTAGAGCCTTTATGCGGATGATAGAGCTATGCCACGTGACCGTCGAAGAAGTGCTGACCCATTTTAGCCCTCAAGATTTCCAGATGCCTGTATGGGCAACAACAGAAGCGTCAGAGGCATGTTTACAGTCCTTAAGCGCCATCTATAAAGCTATATATCTAACTTTAAAAATTCATTCGCACTTGTTGCAGGTGGAGATCAAGCAGCTCAGTACGGTTAGGGTTACGCAACGGACTAAAGTTCTTACTGGTGAGGGCATGCCGCGGCACTAGTTTTAGTGGTGAAAGAATATGAAATTGTTTAAGTACTTTATTTTACTTCCCATTGCTGTTAGATCTTAAAATGAAGCAATTGTTTACCTTGTTTACCAATTGTTAATGCTTGATGTGAAAATGGTGTGGATTTTATGTTAAAGAGAAAGTAACATTTTCGGACTGAACGTCGATTAATTTATGAAGGACCCTTTTTTCTGTCAAAGCGGTGTAATGATTATTTGATTTTTGTCTTCCCAGATCAAAAAGAAATTGTCAAGAAGCGGACATCGCGTCGCGAGGACGAGATAGAAGGTATGTGTCAGTACATATCTGAGTAACTTTTCCTCTCAAACCCCTTTTGGACGCTTCTGGGAATATTACTTTCTTTTGCTGAATTCTTTGTTGCAACGCTCGAATAAGAGTTAATTTCATTAATGCTTACTTGAGTTGCCTTTACTTACGTGCTTAAAGCTTTTCCCGACAAAAATCATTGTTTCAAATTATTTAGCATTCTTGTATATATTTTACAAGCGTAAAGCCGTATTTTTGTAGGACGACTTGAACTCTCTTTTGCTGTTTTAAACAACGAAGAAAGTGATTTTAAAATCATTCTTGTAGAACGTATTTGAATAATCAAATTGTGAAAATGGCGAAATAAAACCATGGAGAACACTTTGAAATTGAGGTGTATTTCAGAACGCATCATCAAATGCAAAATGTGAGCTGAAGCTGTCGTGACTGCAAGGAAATGCACCTTAGTGAACGGTTAGAATAAATTTGACAAAGCAAGTAAATTGTAAATACAGTAGAGTTTTGAAGGGCAGCAAAAAAGTCAGTTTTTAGGATGTTGCATGCCAAGAATATTTTACTTCCGTTTCTTAAGAAATTAATTTTTACAATTTCTTAATAGAACATTTCTCTGTTTTCCACCGCTAAAATTCTGGTTGAGCCTATGTGAATAATAATTTTATCGCAACAAGGAACAGCATAACCTTAATTTTACGGTCAGTACTTCAGTCTCTTTTGCTCCATTGACCACTTTCCAGTTGTGGCTCAGTAGAAAGTAACATGAATACACGCTTCTGGGACGTGGATCTGTTAGGGGAATCCAATTTGTACACCTTTCGATTAAATTTATGTATAATAACAAAGAATTTCGTTAAACTTCTCTTATATTAGCTAAACGTTTCTATTTGTGAGTGCGGGTTTTAAAATGAAATGTCTACTTTCAGCTCTCTTTTACTTAGTATACAAGCAGCTACCCGCTTGCAAAAATTTCAAGAGCTTAGCCGTAGAGTTGGCATTGTCCTTCATGTTGCCAAAATCTTCACTTATCAGCGATCCTTATGACGGTCATTGCCACCATTCGTGTGCAAAACCTCCTCCGCTTTTGGAATCTATCTTTAAAAAACGTGCAATTTACTAACAGTACCGATTTTCGCTGCTTTCGTATTGCGAGTCACCCCATTGTGCGTTGTTTTAATTTAAGTTTTAAGAAATCTTGGTTGCTTAGTAAAGCTTTTCTAGATACGGGTGTTTGCTGCATTGCCGCTGTTTTGTGTTTTTAACCTTTGCTTCTTGGCGCTACAATGAAGCAAATTTAAATCTGACTTTGCTGTGGTGAGTATCATCTATTAATTTGAAAACCAAATTGTAGCGACAGTGATTTTATATTTCTGTTTATATTGATTGATTGTCACGAAGTTAACTTCCACTACTGGACATGTCCCATAACTTTCACCATTAATAAATTTTTAGTTTCCTTACCTGCTATTGAACATCAGATAAATCATTAAATTAACACTCATTGATCTGTCGTCTAAAACTAGTTTCTACTTACAACAAAACTCATTTTAACAAACTCAGATATGTAGTAGAAAAACGCCCAATTCCACCTTTCTGATACTTTTGCTTTCTCAACTGAAACTTCGGACTCGAAGGTTTCATTATCAGTTTGCGTTTCCTCTATTCATGCTTCTTCAGTGTAATAATGTTATTCACTTTCAATGGAAATTTCATATTACAAGTTTTAGTAACTACTTTCTGACGGATGTAGGATGCCACTTAACGCTAAATCATCACATTCAACCTCATATTTTCTATTCAATAACAATTTAATAATGGCTGCGCACTTTCAACAAACGTAAATGGACTGTGCTGTTCAAGTGACCTTGTTAATTAAAACGTTACATCTTGATTCTTTTTAACAATACAAATGTTTGTAGTATTCCAAAAACACCCGCCGCTTTGTTAATACCAGTAAACAATCTTTCATATACTCCGTAACGCACTTTTATGAAACATGCTTTGAAGAGACATAACCCGTAGATGCATTGAAAGAACTCTTGGATGGAGTTGTGACTGCACGCGCTTACATGAACGTTTTATCGGGGGGTAGCAACACGGCACCTTGGAGCACTCCATGCGGTAGCGAGGCTCCCCCCCCCCCCCCCCCCCCCCCCCCCAGGCGGTGCCAGCCTGTCGTAAGCAAGAAAAACCACTATTATTGTACGTTTTTTGGTGGCAAGTCAGTCTCGTTTGTAGTCAGTTCCCTCGTCACTTTGGTTTTTTCTCTCGATCAAGCACAAAAAATATTTTCTTTGTGCAAAAATCGCAGATTAATTTTGCTCATGCAAGCTGCTGCAACTGGCCGCAGCACCGCGCCGCGTTGACGTTTTGCTATAGCAAAACTGCTCTGCGATTTTGGCACCAAGAAAATATCTGTTGTGCTATAAAGAAAGAAACAAACTTTACGAGGGAACTGACTAAAAACGAGACTGACTTGCCCCCAAAAAAACAAGCGAAAACTGTATTTTAAGAGAAGTCAGCTCGGCTCAAAACAGGTCGGCACCAGCTGGGGCGTTGGTATGGGGGCCGGGCCTCGCTACCGCACGGAGCGCTCAAAAGTGCCGTATTGCTACTTCTGGTTTTATGTACCATAAGAGTATAATAAGGTCGTTACATTTATAACTTATATCGGAGCTTCATCACTTTTATTCATTTCCCATGGCTGTAACTTGTAGTTGACGATGCAAAAACAACTAACTCACTCATTTCATATTACTACTTGGTGGTGTCTTGCACTTGCTTTTTATCAGTTATAAATAAGAACATTTTCTTTATTACTTTCAACTATTCAACAGACAATTCGTGTGCCCATCTCTGTTTGCTTATAAGATGAACAAAATCTCGTTTAATCCAAAGTTGGTCTTTTAAATCTTTTCTGAAAGTACGTTTTTTTGTAATGAAGTCAATCTATTTCTAAGACTTAAAAAACGTTTAACCTGACGGTGGCCACGTTCTTGACATGCCTTTATACGCCGTGTGTGACCCCTTTTGCATCATGAGTTGACGTTGCTGAGATCCAAAGAACTTAGTACAACAATTCAAAGCTGTTTTGTTATTACAACAATATATGAATTGCGAAAACGTTAAGGTTGGCTTTTATCTCAACGGCTCCAAATTTTTGCAAGATAAACGTTTTGAAAAAGAAAATTGATAGTTTTCTTAACGCGTTTAGCCAAAAAGTTTTTTTGCAATGCAGTTTAGGGATTGATTAATCGACAATAGGCTAACGCTCAAATAATCTCTAAAACTGCCTTTAAACTTGATGCCGCACTCAAGTTTTGGTCAACTCGCTCGCAGGTCTCAGAGAGTATCTTTTTGAATCATATGATGTAAGGGGGGTTCTATATTGCGTCAAGGGATGTAATGGGCGATGCTACCTGCCCGATTCAACAGATGATGGGTACATGCATTATTTCTTCAGCGTTGTGTACTTGCACTGACATTACATTCGCATTACATTCCACAGAAACCCTTGAAGAGACCGAAGTAAAGAAACGCAGCGAACTCGTCACACAAGGACACACGTCACCGGTTAGAGACGAGGGTCCTACAATATCAGAGATCCAAGAAGATGTCCCTGATGAATCCGGTGAAACAGACACGGCAATTGTGACTCTAGCAGATGATATAAAGTCACCTGCCACGTTTGAAATGCCTGATAGTGGCGTCGTTACCAAAACTCAAAAAGAAGTAAAGGCCTCAAGAATGAAAAAGAGCGTATCAAAATCTACTCGCAGAGCTACTGAGGAACAAGAAGAAGAGGTACAAATAGAAGTTGAAGTAGTAGGAGGGGGCAAGAAAGTAATCAAGAAAACTCTCCGTGCTCAGCTGCCGGATGAAACAGATGAATACATTGAAGAAGATTTTATCGGCGATATGAAAGGTGTCGAAAAAGCCGAAATAATAGGACTGCCTGTTTTTTCTCCATCCAGTGTCATTCAAACAACACCGAGTGAGATGCCTACTCAATTGTTGACTGGCAAGGACGTACCGAAGGACAACGCTAAAGTCACTATACTAACTCACACATCGTTGAAAGAAGAAGAAATCCAACCACATGAACAAGAGATAAACAAGGTTAGTTCTTCAACAAAATCGGCCTCCGCAGTTTCAACACAGGATTTAATTGAACCAGTTTCAGTTATACAACCCCACGTCGAAACAATCTCAGTTGAATTTGGTGGTTTGTTCAAGCCCCAGTCGTTTGAAGCAAACCAATCTCTTGTACAAAATGAAGGGATTGTAGTGAGTGAAACCCGTGTAGACCAATCTGCTATCGATACAGAAAAAATTCTTATGCAACGGTTACAGGCAAATGTTTCAATTATTACAAAAGAAGCAACCTGCATAACAGAAACAGAAATTTCTGACAAGGAAAATAAATTTGTCTCGGACAAAGAACCCTTAAGGCTACACGCTGAAAAGTCGATTGACGCACATGAAACCTATTCGGTACTGGAGGTGGAAGAAGGTTTACGAGAAGAAAACTTAGACATTTCTTCGAAGCCTCAGGGCGTTAAACCAAAACTTAACATATCACCTAAAGAGTCAGTCCAAGTGAGCGAAGTATTTTCAGAAACAAAACCCAGCAAGTATGTTCCCGAATTGATCGTTGCGACGGAAACGGCCACTGAGTCGGTTCTCACAAGACTATCACTGACAACAAGTGAAATGCAAGCACCTGAGGCTGAAGGCCAGTTTGTTCCTGGCCGGATCCCTCCATCGCAACAAGCTCTTCAAGGAATAAGACCGGTAGAAGCGGCGATAACGTCTTCGCAATCAGTTCAAGAAAAAGAAGGTGACCTGTCAGCATTACGACAACCAGAAGAATCCCAGGCATCGGAGGATTTTACTACTCAAGAAGGTGTTGTTATCAGCTTAACGCAGGCACAAGACAGTGAGAAGCCGTTTGACACAGAGAGTCCAGAAACAAAGATAGGCGAAGTAGGCGTTCTGCAGCAACTGTCCATCATGTCTACGCTGACAACATCAATAGAAAAAGAAGGTTTGTTATCTCCCCAAGATTCTCCCAGTGCTCGGACTGCTGTCACGTCAATTAATTGTTTAGAAGCGTCAGGAACTACAAGTCCAGTTAAGCTTGAATTTGAGAGTGAATTCATTCCAAAGAAAACTCCTAGTGGAGCCATAGCTGACAGGACGATACGAGAAGAAGAATCTGTTGGAGTAACTGAGATTCAAACAAGTGACGCTCCGTCTGATTTCACAGGCGAGCTCAGGTACAAGACAGACGAAGCTGTCCGTTGCATCGAATTTTCTGAAGCCACTGAGGTGACTGAAACTCTTTTGCAAGATAAAGAAGCTCCTATGAAAATAAAAGACGAACCATCTCCGTGTACAGTTGGTACCGGATATAGAACTCAGTTTAGTGTTTCGGTCCTTGAGACACAAAGCGGTGAAAAAGAGGAAATGTTAAATGTGTATGAACTACCAGACTCTCATAAGGGTAAGTTAGCGCCAACGCATCCCGCTGTTGCCCTCCAAATTGAAGAAGTGTGTCCTGATGGTAACTTAAGTGACATAAAGAAAGACCTTCCAACGGTTGAAAAGGCAATGACCGATCAAGAAACCTTAGTTGAGACTGTTGTTCAAGAAGCCGTGGTTGCAGAGGGTCTCGCCATTCATAAAACTGGGGCTCCAGTTGATTCAAAGCTGGCCGATATAGTTGTATTAGAATATGAGGCAGCTTCAAGAAATGAAGTGTATCTCCAAGATAAAGAAGAAGTGTACAAAAGTGCATCTGCTCCCAAAGAGTATTTTGCTCAAACTGAAATAAGTGGACAAAGTTTACCCATAACTTCTGAAGTTTTAGCCCAGGATTCTGCAGATTATCTTGAAAGAAAACCATTAAAAGCGGAGAAGGCCAAAACAGACCAGCCTACGGTGGAAGGTTTAATTATAGTTCAGTCAGAACTTATAGAAAAAGAAGGGGACTTGTCCCAAAATATTTTGCCGGAGTCCAAAACTGCTAACATCCAAATGGCTGACCAAGTTACGGGTATTTCAGTTGTAGACGTGGTTCCACATGAAATGGAAGCTGACCTTCAGTTGCATGCAGCACCAAAACCCATTAACGCTGAGCCTTCTTATCCTTCTAGAGAAGTTGCGGTTCAGAGTGTGGTATTTCCTGGGCATTGCTCTGAAGAAATGCCTGAGGAAATGCGAATTACAGGAAAAGCAAAACCAATGAGTCAACCATTTAGTGAACTTGTGATTACAGAAACAGCCGTAGGGGAAGCATCAAACGAACTTCCTAAGGACATTCAACCAAGTTCCCACTCTGCACAAATTCTTCTCAGTACGAACGAAAGCATAACATTAACTGAGGTTGTATTAGACTCAAAGGAGTCAGACCTGGCCGCCGATATAACGCCCATGCATCGAACGGCGTCCTTTGATTTGTCCGCCCATGAAGTGGCTCAAAAAGAGGAGACCATTCTTGACCAGAAACTAGGAGAGTGGCAAAGGTTGTCTCCAGTAAAAGAAACTGCGTCTCCTGGGCAAGATGGTCTGCAGATTGCAGTTCTCACTCAAACATCGACGGGTGAAAAGGAGGGAGAGTATTCAGCAGCAGCTGTGCCATTTAAACATACAGCTGAGGTACTTTATGAAGACGCTGCTCAAGTTGTGTCTATAAAAGAAACGTGTCCCGAAGATCGGGAAGACGTTCTGAAGCCAGCAGAAACTCCAAAGGCTTATGTTGCTACTCCAGACGTATTTTCGCGAGCTGTTGCTGAAACAAATGAAGTTATTCCTAATATCCACGCGGGGGTAGTCAAGAGTGAAGTCCCCGCGTTTGTGCAAGCTAAGCAGGAGCAACTTTCTTTACAAACAGTAACAGTATATGAGACAGAAACAAATGAAACAGAAGGCGCCTACCATGTAGAAAGCAAGCCAGAAACAAAGGTCGCGTCATCGGCATACGAAGAGGAACGGGGAATTTCAGTTACTGAAATAACTACTCAAGAAAAGGAAAGCCCGTTTTCTACACTTGAAACACCATTGCTACGAGCATCTGTGCCTGAAATGCATGGCCACGAAATTGCACAAAGTTCAGAAGTTGTTCCTGTTGCTTCTGTGGAAAATTTACTAGTTTCTTCTCCAGTTTCTGTTCATGCAAACGTAGACCAATTAGTCCTTCGAAGTGTTGAGGCAATGGAGACTGCTGTAGCAGAAAAGGAAAGCCGTCTTGTTGACAGTACTCTTCCTGACGCAAAATTAGCTGACGTTTCGTATTCTGAAGATTCATCTGTGGTTGTAACGGAGACATTTTCTCATGACAGGGAAACTGATTTGGATCAAATTGCGGCTCCTGATCAAAAGTTTGCCCAAACAAATGTAAGCGGCCGCGAAGTAGCGACGAATTTGCAGGTTGTTGCGGAAACAAGTGTTTCTGAGATTCCAATAGCAGAAAATCGGTTTGAGCACGCTTTTCCAGATCAGATTCCACATCAATCGATAGTGCAATCCGTGACAGCAGCTGAAGAGCAGGAGGCGCATTTTGAAAGTCACCGATCTTTCGACACAAAAACGGCTTCGGCAGTTTTCCAAGAGCAAACAAGCGTCAGCGTAATAGAAATTATTGTTGACAACAAAGAATGCACTCTTTTACCAGGAGAATCACCCATGGGAAAGCAAGCTGATTTGAATGTGGTTACGCAAGAAATTGCTGTTAAAAGTGAGATAGATAGTCACTTATGTTTGGGAAACGTCAAAGACGATGTTCCTCAACAAGCTCAGGCTTTTTCACAGCATCTTCCGTTTGAAAGTATACAGCAAACAGAGCCCGTTATTCAGGAAACAGAAGTTGACTCCGACTTTAAAAATTTGCAACCTAAAAAATTAGCGTCGATTCTCCTAGATGAAATGGCCAGTATTCAGGTCGCGTCAGTTGATGTCGGTGAAAAAGAATCGGCATTTGAATTATCACTTCAACCAAAAGAGCAGGTAGCTGTCCCAGATATATCTGGCAAGGAAGCAGCGTCTCAGTACCTTATTACTGCGGAATCATCTGCGGGTCCTTTTAAGACGGACAAGCCATCCACGAGTACAGCAACTTCTGAACAAGTTCCTTTGGAACACTTGTCCACCACCATAACATCAACATCTGAAAAGGAATCGAACTTTGTCGATACCATAATAGATCACCGTCACGCTGAAATGGATTTTGAAGCAGGCAAAACTGTTGAAGTTTCAGAAGTCACACTTGCTGAAAAGGAAACCAAGTATGTCTCTCCAGAAATTCCGAAAAGCAGAAATGCACAATCGGTACTGACCGAGACTAAAGAAGTGGCTGAAAATATGCAAATTTTGCCTGAATTGGGTCTTGCAGAATTTTCTTGTGAAGGATTGAAAAAGGATCATGCATCTTCTGGACAGGATACACTACAGGGTGTTCTCATTTCTCAAGAGCAAGTACATGAGAATGAAGTTGAATTTTCTGGCAAATTTAGTCCTGTGGTAAAACATGCTGCAGTATTCGTTGAGGAGGGAAAGGCAGTGAATGTAGTGTCCCTTGTAGAAACTATCGATAAAGAGTTATCCTTAAATTCATTAGAAACTCCTGCAGAAAAGAAAGCGGCTCTTGACGTGTCTGTCCATGAAATCGCACAAACTTCTCAGGTCATGACTGGCATGTGTTTAGGAGACCTAACGCCCGAAGATGTTCCAAAAGGAATAGCAACGTTGGACCAGCTGGCGCTCCAGAGTATTCAAACGATAGAAACAGTACTGACTGAAAAGGAGTCTGAATTTACGGACTTTTTAAGAACAGTTGTTTCTGCGGCAGAACCCATACTTGAAGAACAAAGAGGATTGCAAATTTCTGAAGTTACAGTTGATGACAAAGAGTCAACCTATGAATTACCTGAAGTACCGTTGCATAGAAAGGCACACCCAGACGTGTCCGCGAAAGAAGCTGCTGAAATAACAACGGTACTGACCCAACAAAGCGTTGACAATTTAACACCATCAATTCCAAGTTTAGCCAGTGCCAAGCCTTCGCAATCTACTTTCGAAGGTCTTCAGAGAACGGAGCCTGTTATTGCGGAACAAGAACTGACATTTGAAAAGAATGTCGTTAGGCCTGAGACAAGTGCAAGCATTACCTTAGAAGAATGCGGGGGCTTAACGGTGTCAGTTGTGGACAGCCATGAAAAGGAGGGTGCTATGCCTGAGTCACAAATGCCAAGTACCAAACGAGCAGTTGCAGATATAGGCTTAAAAGAAGTAGCGGAGTCTTTTGAAGTACGACCTGGTTACGCACCAGGAGAAATTGAAACAAAACCAACAAAAAAAGGGACGGCCACTGTTCAACAGAGTTTGTTGGAATCAATTTTGCAGCAAGAAACATTTGTGCAGGAAACAGAAAACACACTAGACAAAGATAGTTCGCCTGCTGCGAAAAATGCCATTATTCATCTAGACGAGCAACCTGCCGTTAGAGTGAGTCAAGTTTATAGTGAAGATAAAATTGAATCTTTTGAATCCCCCAATGTGCCAAAAGGACAAAAGGCCATATCAGACGTTGTCAGTCAGGAAGGTATTGTGACAACTGTTGTGGATAGTCAGATGCATTCTGTGCAAAAAGACGAACCTTTTGTCTTGCAATATGAAAAGGCTCATCATGGTCAAGAACCAAAGGAAGCAATAACAATCACTGAGGGAATAATCCAAGAAAAAGAAGGGAAAATGCAAGAAAAAATAACGCCATCCGCAAAAACGGCTGATTTGCAAATAGATGGACAAACATCAGCTACAATCTCTGAAACAGTCGTGCAAGAGAAAGAGGAAGACAGAAAAGCAGAAGCGCGACCAATCAGAGCAGTTGCTCACATGGATATCTTGGGTCAAGAGATTGCTGACAAACTTGAAGTTTTGACAGAATACGCCATTGACAACTTGGAAACTCATAAACGCTCTGAAGCAACTGCCGTTAACGCACAGTCAACTGTAGAAGCCGTACTTCAATCACAAGCTTTACTTCACGAAAAAGAAACGGATTTGCCAGAAGAATTTGAGATGACCTCCAAAAACGCAAACGTGATTATCCAGGACACCCAGTCAGCAGCTATTGCATCCCAAGTCATTCCAGACGACAAAGAAGGTATGTGTATTTCAGACGAAACACCACAATTGCAAAAGGCAAAAATAGACTTGTTAAGTCGAGAAACTGCAGAAAACACGCTTGTTTTCTCTATACAAACCGCATCAAATATGCCTCAAAGTTTTGCTCCTTCTCAAAAACATGCATTACATCAACAGTCGACTTTTGAGTCAGTAACACAAATTGAAACCCCAATCCACGAGTGCGAAGAGATCCTAAAACAAAAACAAAAGCCAGACGAGATGAAAGCAAGTTTCCAATTCGAGACAGGAAAAAGCATAACAGTTACAGAGGTCGTGACCGAAGACAAAGAAGGATTTGTAGCAGGTACTGAACCAAAACAGGAAATAGCTCGCCCAGATGTGTGTGAACAAGAGACAGCACAACAATCCATGACAATTCCTGAAATGAACATCACGCCGCTGTCAACAAATTATCCAGAACTTTCGAGGGCAAAAACAACATTACCTGTAGCTGCTCATGGAATAATTGTAACAGAACACAGCAATGCTGGTGAAGTTGAGAATTATCTGCCATCTCTAGTTAAACCTTCATCCAAAAACATCCAAATTACCCTTGAGGAGCACGAGTCCAATATAATCGTCACTGAGGTGCAAGATGAGCGCCGCGAAGGTATGTATAAGAACCAAAAATTAAAGCGAACTATAGCCAGACACACAAAGCAATGATCAGTAAACAACAAATATGCAATCGTAAAGCACTTTCATTGTCAAATAAGGATATAATTAAGTTGACTCTGGCAAAATAACACATACTTTTCTCTAAATTACAGAACTGCTAGAAGACACCCAACCAACAAAACAACACCATGCAACAGAAAAAGATATATCAACAGAACTTGAAACACCGGACAACATAAAAGCCACTGGTAAGTAAAAAGCTTGAAAACGCAGCATAACCAAACAAGTCATAAAAATGGAAAATTAAGAATCAAAGAGACATAACATGAAATAACACCTAACAAGTATAGCCGTCAAAATTATTAAATACAAGCATTTGTTTTGAAAAAACACAAAACTAACACGACTGAACGCCTAAAATCAATAAGTATTTGACATGTTTCAGAAATACACCACATCCAACATCACAAGGCCGGGAAACTGCACGAAACAGAAACAACCGAAGAGACAGTAACCATGAAAACCAAAAAAGTACAGCAACCAAAAACATTGAAAACAGTAGAAATAACAGATCTACCACAAACAACGATCCAAAAAATTCCAAAAACGGTAACACAAGATGACAACGATGAAACACAGGTCTCCGAGCACGTCACCGAGGTACTGGAGGCTGGAAAGAAAAAGACAATCAAGAAGAAGATTGTAAAGAAGATCAAGGGTGACGAGGAGAAGGTTACGGAGACGACCACCGTGGAGGAAGACGGCAAGGACGCCCAGGTTGATGTCAAGGAAACGGTGCGAAAGATACCCAAGAAAAAGCTGCGCAAACCAGAAATACAAGAGATCACTGACGAAGAAGCGCAGCCACTGGCTCTCGAGGGACCGGAGGAGGTCACTGCCACCATGGACGTTCCGGAAGAAACCAAGGTCTCCGAGCACGTCACCGAGGTACTGGAGGCTGGAAAGAAAAAGACAATCAAGAAGAAAATTGTAAAGAAGATCAGGGGTGACGAGGAGAAGGTTACGGAGACGACCACCGTGGAGGAAGACGGCAAGGACGCCCAGGTTGATGTCAAGGAAACGGTGCGAAAGATACCCAAGAAAAAGCTGCGCAAACCAGAAATACAAGAGATCACTGACGAAGAAGCGCAGCCACTGGCTCTCGAGGGACCGGAGGAGGTCACTGCCACCATGGACGTTCAGGAAGAAACCAAGGTCTCCGAGCACGTCACCGAGGTACTGGAGGCTGGAAAGAAAAAGACAATCAATAAGAAGATTGTAAAGAAGATCAAGGGTGACGAGGAGAAGGTTACGGAGACGACCACCGTGGAGGAAGACGGCAAGGACGCCCAGGTTGATGTCAAGGAAACGGTGCGAAAGATACCCAAGAAAAAGCTGCGCAAACCAGAAATACAAGAGATCACTGACGAAGAAGCGCAGCCACTGGCTCTCGAGGGACCGGAGGAGGTCACTGCCACCATGGACGTTCCGGAAGAAACCAAGGTCTCCGAGCACGTCACCGAGGTACTGGAGGCTGGAAAGAAAAAGACAATCAAGAAGAAGATTGTAAAGAAGATCAAGGGTGACGAGGAGAAGGTTACGGAGACGACCACCGTGGAGGAAGACGGCAAGGACGCCCAGGTTGATGTCAAGGAAACGGTGCGAAAGATACCCAAGAAAAAGCTGCGCAAACCAGAAATACAAGAGATCACTGACGAAGAAGCGCAGCCACTGGCTCTCGAGGGACCGGAGGAGGTCACTGCCACCATGGACGTTCAGGAAGAAACCAAGGTCTCCGAGCACGTCACCGAGGTACTGGAGGCTGGAAAGAAAAAGACAATCAAGAAGAAGATTGTAAAGAAGATCAAGGGTGACGAGGAGAAGGTTACGGAGACGACCACCGTGGAGGAAGACGGCAAGGACGCCCAGGTTGATGTCAAGGAAACGGTGCGAAAGATACCCAAGAAAAAGCTGCGCAAACCAGAAATACAAGAGATCACTGACGAAGAAGCGCAGCCACTGGCTCTCGAGGGACCGGAGGAGGTCACTGCCACCATGGACGTTCAGGAAGAACCAAGGTCTCCGAGCACGTCACCGAGGTACTGGAGGCTGGAAAGAAAAGACAATCAAGAAGAAATTGTAAAGAAGATCAGGGTGACGAGGAGAAGGTACGGAGACGACCACCGTGGAGGAAGACGGCAAGGACGCCCAGGTTGATGTCAAGGAAACGGTGCGAAAGATACCCAAGAAAAGCTGCGCAAACCAGAAATACAAGAGATCACTGACGAAGAAGCGCAGCCATGGCTCTCGAGGGACCGGAGGAGGTCACTGCCACCATGGACGTCCGGAAGAAACCAAGGTCTCCGAGCACGTCACCGAGGTACTGGAGGCTGGAAAGAAAAAGACAATCAAGAAGAAGATTGTAAAGAAGATCAAGGGTGACGAGGAGAAGGTTACGGAGACGACCACCGTGGAGGAAGACGGCAAGGACGCCCAGGTTGATGTCAAGGAAACGGTGCGAAAGATACCCAAGAAAAGCTGCGCAAACCAGAAATACAAGAGATCACTGACGAAGAAGCGCAGCCACTGGCTCTCGAGGGACCGGAGGAGGTCACTGCCACCATGGACGTTCCGGAAGAAACCAAGGTCTCCGAGCACGTCACCGAGGTACTGGAGGCTGGAAAGAAAAAGACAATCAAGAAGAAGATTGTAAAGAAGATCAGGGTGACGAGGAGAAGGTTACGGAGACGACCACCGTGGAGGAAGACGGCAAGGACGCCCAGGTTGATGTCAAGGAAACGGTGCGAAAGATACCCAAGAAAAAGCTGCGCAAACCAGAAATACAAGAGATCACTGACGAAGAAGCGCAGCCACTGGCTCTCGAGGGACCGGAGGAGGTCACTGCCACCATGGACGTTCGGAAGAAACCAAGGTCTCCGAGCACGTCACCGAGGTACTGGAGGCTGGAAAGAAAAAGACAATCAAGAAGAAGATTGTAAAGAAGATCAAGGGTGACGAGGAGAAGGTTACGGAGACGACCACCGTGGAGGAAGACGGCAAGGACGCCCAGGTTGATGTCAAGGAAACGGTGCGAAAGATACCCAAGAAAAAGCTGCGCAAACCAGAAATACAAGAGATCACTGACGAAGAAGCGCAGCCACTGGCTCTCGAGGGACCGGAGGAGGTCACTGCCACCATGGACGTTCCGGAAGAAACCAAGGTCTCCGAGCACGTCACCGAGGTACTGGAGGCTGGAAAGAAAAAGACAATCAAGAAGAAGATTGTAAAGAAGATCAAGGGTGACGAGGAGAAGGTTACGGAGACGACCACCGTGGAGGAAGACGGCAAGGACGCCCAGGTTGATGTCAAGGAAACGGTGCGAAAGATACCCAAGAAAAAGCTGCGCAAACCAGAAATACAAGAGATCACTGACGAAGAAGCGCAGCCACTGGCTCTCGAGGGACCGGAGGAGGTCACCTGGAGGAAACCAAGGCCCAGAGTCAACGAGGTCGAAAGTCCAAGAAAAAGCACAAAAGAAATAAAGAAACAGGAGGAGAGGTCCGAGGGACCGGGGAGGAGCCCAGGACGTCCGGAGAAACAAGGCCGGCAGTACCAGGAAGGCTGGAAAAAAAAACAAAGAAAAGATGAAGAAGACAAGGGTCGAGGGAGGAGGAGACGCCACCTGGAGGCGGAAGACCAGGTTGAGCAAGGAAACGGGGAAAGACCCAAGAAAAAGCCAAAAGAAATAAAGAGATCAGGAAGAGGAGAGGTCCGAGGGACCGGAGGAGGAGCCCCAGGACGTCAGGAGAAACCAAGGCCGGCAGTACCAGGAAGGCTGGAAAAAAAAGAAATCAAGAGAATTGAAAGAATCAGGGTGCCGAGGAGAAGGAGGACCCACCAGGAGCCGGAAGAAACCAGGTTCAGAACCGGGAAAGGAGCAGAAAAAAAAGCAAACAAGAAAAGATAGAAGAAAAGGGCAGGAAAGGTTCGAGGAACCGGGAGGAAGCCCCAGGACGCCCAGGAGAAACCAAGGAACGGCAAGTACCAGAAAGGCTGGAAAAAAAAAAACAAGAGAAATGAAAGAAGACCAGGTCGAGGGACGGAGGAGACGCCACCTGGAGAACGGAAGAAACCAAGGTTGAGCAGGACCGGGAGAGCGAAGAAAAAGCACAAAAAAATTTAAGAGATCAAGGAACGAGCAGGTTCGGAGGACCCGGGAGGAAGCGCAAGGACGCCCGGTGACAAGGACTCGAAAGTACCCAAGAAAAAGCTGGAAACAGAAATCAAGAGAATGAAAGAAGACAGGTCGAGGGACGGAGGAGCACGCCACCTGGAGTCGGAAGAAACCAAGGTTGAGCAGACCGGGAGAGCGAAAGAAAAAGCTCAAAAGAAATTAAAGAGATCAAGGGGAGAGGAGAAGGTTCGAGGAACCGGAGGAAGACGGCAAGGACGCCCGGTGATTCAAGGAACGGTCGAAATCCCAGGACTAGGCTGGAAAGAAAAAGACAATCAAAGAAGATGAAAGAGTCAAGGGTGACGAGGAGAAGGAGGAGACGCCACCGTGGAGGAAGACGGCAAGGACGCCCAGGATGTCAAGGAAGGTGCGAAAGATACCCAAGAAAAAGCTGCGCAAAAGAAATACAAGAGATCACTGACGAGAAGAGCTGGCGAGACCGGGAGGACTGCCCCAAGGACGTCCGGAAGCCAAGGTCTCCGAGCACGTACCGAGGTACTGGAGGCGGAAAGAAAAAGACAAAAGAAGAAGATGAAAGAAGTCAAGGGTGACGAGGGAAGGAGGAGACGCCACCGTGGAGGAGACGGAAGGACCCAGGTTGAGCAAGGAACGGTGCGAAAGATACAAGAAAAAGCTGCGCAAAAGAAATAAAGAGATCACTGACGAAGAGCGAGCACTGGCTCCGAGGGACCGGGGAGGAGCCCAGGACGTCAGGAAGAAACAAGGCCGGCAGTACCAGGAAGGCTGGAAAAAAAAACAAAGAAAAGATGAAGAAGACAAGGGTCGAGGGAAGGTTACGGAGACGCCACCGTGGAGAGACGGAAGACGCCCAGGTTGAGCAAGGAAACGGGCGGATACCCAAGAAAAAGCTCAAAAGAAATAAAGAGATCACTGACGAAGAGCGAGCACTGGCTCCGAGGGACCGGAGGAGGACGCCACATGGACGTTCAGGAAGAAACAAGGTCTCCGAGCACGTACCGAGGACTGAGCTGGAAAAAAAAGACAAAAGAAGAAATTGAAAGAAGATCAGGGTGACGAGGGAAGGAGGAGACGCCACCGTGGAGGAAGACGCAAGGACGCCCGTGATGTCAAGGAACGGTGCGAAAGATAAAGAAAACTCAAAAGAAATACAAGAGATCACTGACGAAGAGGAGACGGTTCGAGGGACCGGAGGAGGTCACTGCCACCAACGTTGAAGAAACCAAGGTCCGAGCACGCACGAGGTACTGGGCGAAAGAAAAAGAAATCAAGAAGAAGTGAAGAAGATCAAGGGTGACGAGGAGAAGGTTACGGAGACGACCACCGTGGAGGAAGACGGCAAGGACGCCCAGGTTGATGTCAAGGAAACGGTGCGAAAGATACCCAAGAAAAGCTGCGCAAACCAGAAATACAAGAGATCACTGACGAAGAAGCGCAGCCACTGGCTCTCGAGGGACCGGAGGAGGTCACTGCCACCATGGACGTTCCGGAAGAAACCAAGGTCTCCGAGCACGTCACCGAGGTACTGGAGGCTGGAAAGAAAAAGACAATCAAGAAGAAGATTGTAAAGAAGATCAAGGGTGACGAGGAGAAGGTTACGGAGACGACCACCGTGGAGGAAGACGGCAAGGACGCCCAGGTTGATGTCAAGGAAACGGTGCGAAAGATACCCAAGAAAAAGCTGCGCAAACAGAAATACAAGAGATCACTGACGAAGAAGCGCAGCCACTGGCTCTCGAGGGACCGGAGGAGGTCACTGCCACCATGGACGTTCGGAAGAAACCAAGGTCTCCGAGCACGTCACCGAGGTACTGGGGCTGGAAAGAAAAACAATCAAGAAGAAGATTGTAAAGAAGATCAAGGGTGACGAGGAGAAGGTTACGGAGACGACCACCGTGGAGGAAGACGGCAAGGACGCCCAGGTTGATGTCAAGGAAACGGTGCGAAAGATACCCAAGAAAAAGCTGCGCAAACCAGAAATACAAGAGATCACTGACGAAGAAGCGCAGCCACTGGCTCTCGAGGGACCGGAGGAGGTCACTGCCACCAGACGTTCGAAGAAACCAAGGTCTCCGAGCACGTCACCGAGGTACTGAGCGAAAGAAAAAGACATCAGAAGAAGATTGTAAAGAGACAGGGTGACGAGGGAAGGAGGAGACGACCACCGTGGGGAGACGGCAAGGACGCCCAGGTTGATGTCAAGGAAACGGTGCGAAAGATACCCAAGAAAAAGCTGCGCAAACCAGAAATACAAGAGATCACTGACGAAGAAGCGCAGCCACTGGCTCTCGAGGGACCGGAGGAGGTCACTGCCACCATGGACGTTCGGAAGAAACCAAGGTCTCCGAGCACGTCACCGAGGTACTGGAGGCTGGAAAGAAAAAGAATCAAGAAGAAGATTGTAAAGAAGATCAGGGTGACGGGAGAAGGTTACGGAGACGACCACCGTGGAGGAAGACGGCAAGGACGCCCAGTTGATGTCAAGGAAACGGTGCGAAAGATACCCAAGAAAAGCTGCGCAAACCAGAAATACAAGAGATCACTGACGAAGAAGCGCAGCCACTGGCTCTCGAGGGACCGGAGGAGGTCACTGCCACCATGGACGTTCCGGAAGAAACCAGGTCTCCGAGCACGTCACCGAGGTACTGGAGGCTGGAAAGAAAAAGACAATCAAGAAGAAGATTGTAAAGAAGATCAAGGGTGACGAGGAGAAGGTTACGGAGACGACCACCGTGGAGGAAGACGGCAAGGACGCCCAGGTTGATGTCAAGGAAACGGTGCGAAAGATACCCAAGAAAAAGCTGCGCAAACCAGAAATACAAGAGATCACTGACGAAGAAGCGCAGCCACTGGCTCTCGAGGGACCGGAGGAGGTCACTGCCACCATGGACGTTCCGGAAGAAACCAAGGTCTCCGAGCACGTCACCGAGGTACTGGAGGCTGGAAAGAAAAAGACAATCAAGAAGAAGATTGTAAAGAAGATCAAGGGTGACGAGGAGAAGGTTACGGAGACGACCACCGTGGAGGAAGACGGCAAGGACGCCCAGGTTGATGTCAAGGAAACGGTGCGAAAGATACCCAAGAAAAAGCTGCGCAAACCAGAAATACAAGAGATCACTGACGAAGAAGCGCAGCCACTGGCTCTCGAGGGACCGGAGGAGGTCACTGCCACCATGGACGTTCCGGAAGAAACCAAGGTCTCCGAGCACGTCACCGAGGTACTGGAGGCTGGAAAGAAAAAGACAATCAAGAAGAAGATTGTAAAGAAGATCAAGGGTGACGAGGAGAAGGTTACGGAGACGACCACCGTGGAGGAAGACGGCAAGGACGCCCAGGTTGATGTCAAGGAAACGGTGCGAAAGATACCCAAGAAAAAGCTGCGCAAACCAGAAATACAAGAGATCACTGACGAAGAAGCGCAGCCACTGGCTCTCGAGGGACCGGAGGAGGTCACTGCCACCATGGACGTTCCGGAAGAAACCAAGGTCTCCGAGCACGTCACCGAGGTACTGGAGGCTGGAAAGAAAAAGACAATCAAGAAGAAGATTGTAAAGAAGATCAAGGGTGACGAGGAGAAGGTTACGGAGACGACCACCGTGGAGGAAGACGGCAAGGACGCCCAGGTTGATGTCAAGGAAACGGTGCGAAAGATACCCAAGAAAAAGCTGCGCAAACCAGAAATACAAGAGATCACTGACGAAGAAGCGCAGCCACTGGCTCTCGAGGGACCGGAGGAGGTCACTGCCACCATGGACGTTCCGGAAGAAACCAAGGTCTCCGAGCACGTCACCGAGGTACTGGAGGCTGGAAAGAAAAAGACAATCAAGAAGAAGATTGTAAAGAAGATCAAGGGTGACGAGGAGAAGGTTACGGAGACGACCACCGTGGAGGAAGACGGCAAGGACGCCCAGGTTGATGTCAAGGAAACGGTGCGAAAGATACCCAAGAAAAAGCTGCGCAAACCAGAAATACAAGAGATCACTGACGAAGAAGCGCAGCCACTGGCTCTCGAGGGACCGGAGGAGGTCACTGCCACCATGGACGTTCAGGAAGAAACCAAGGTCTCCGAGCACGTCACCGAGGTACTGGAGGCTGGAAAGAAAAAGACAATCAAGAAGAAGATTGTAAAGAAGATCAAGGGTGACGAGGAGAAGGTTACGGAGACGACCACCGTGGAGGAAGACGGCAAGGACGCCCAGGTTGATGTCAAGGAAACGGTGCGAAAGATGCCCAAGAAAAAGCTGCGCGAACCAGAAATAGAAGAGATTATTGACGGAGAAACTGAGCCACTCGACCTTGTGAAGCGAGACGTTTCTCTCGCCTCCAATTCTCTTGACGAATGCTTTGATACCGCATTAGTAAGCGAGGTTAACGTGCGCCTGAACGAGGAGTCAGTCCCTGAATCGTCTCCTTTTGTTGTTGAATTTCCTGAAGAGGATGCATCTGATTTTGAAAGTTTACCTGATTTTGTCCAGGAACTTGATAATGTTTCCGATGTTGTTGATGGAGGGCGGAAGAAGCGTATTAAGAAACATATTGTTCGCAAAGTGAAGAATGGTGTCGAGCACGTTACCGAAACTGCTACAGTTTTTGAAGATGGATCCGAACCCATTATTGAAGTTTCAGAATACTCTAAAGTTTTGCCGCAGGATATTGCTTTTACTTTGCCTTCCAGTGACGAAGCGGTTAAAGTTTCGGAACAGGTTACTGAATTTAATGATGGGGGAAAGAAGAAAATCATCAAGCGACGCAAAGAGAGTAAAATTGGCGGGGATAGTCTTGTTGTTACAGAGAAAGTAACTACTTTCGAGGAGGGAAAAGAGCCACAAGTGGAAATAACGCAAAGGTTTAAGCCACTGCCCTCTAGATTGCAGTCTGTAATTGACGTTTCGCCCGACATTGCTTTTTCTTCCCCTTTAATTGATGAGTCCACCCAGCCCTCTGTTAGCCTTCCAGAGGAAAATAAGCCATCTGCTTTGAAAAAGGTCAGACGTGTGAAGAAAAATAAACCAATTGATAAGGATGTGGAAGATTCTCAAACCACTCCAGATGTGGAAGAATTTTTATTCAGTGATGATGATTACGAAAGGCCTGTATTAGAAATGTACGAGCCTACCCCATATGTTCCAAAAACAGTGAAAAAGGGTAGACAGTTACCTCAAAAAGCAGTTCCAGGTAGCGGCCCGATTAAGCTTGGTGAACTAGTAGTAAAAGATTTGAACGTTTTAAAGGAAAGCAAGGAAAAGGGCTTGTCTCCTAATGCAAGCGAAGATCAGCAACCAATTAACAAAATTAAGCAAGTTGATGATAAAACTGTCGATGTTCCAAGAGGAGGAGATTTGGAAAAACTGCCAGACATAAAACAACCATCTGGTTCCGAAGAAATTGGTGAGAAGTTTTCATTGGAAGAATCTAAGTCCCTACCGGCTGACAAAACTGCACCTGAAGAAACGTTTGACTTGGTAGCAGACGAGACGCCAAAACTTACCCGCCCTAAGGTGAAAAAGACAAAGAAAGATAAGTCGCTTGCTGTTGATAGCAAAACACTCACGAAAGATGATACAGGCACATCAGATCAACAAACATTGGATAACACTGATTTTTCAGAAGTACCTCTGCCCATATCAACCCTTTCTTCGGATACGAGCCTACCACAATACAGCATTGAAGGTATGAAAACTTTCACTTAAACCGGTTTTAAACTTTTAATTGTACTTGGACACAAAATTCTCTTCAGGAGAGCGGAACAAAACGGGCTAGTAGTGACTTAGTAACACTAACGAGTCCAAACTATAATCCACAGTTTTTTTAGTCAAATGTAACATATCTTTCAGAAGGAGGGTACCAGTCCGTGATTTAAAAATTGAACATCTGTCCATGACTTCATAGCAACGAGATACGCAGCTAGCACAAGAATACGTTAATGAAACGCAATTTTAATTGTTGATGCGTTAAAGACTATAACATAAAACGACACATCACGTTTAAGGCAAAAGTCTTATGCTTTTATTAGTAACTATACTTTAAAAATTCTATTAAAATTTGTCCTTTATATTCCCGTTGTAAAAGGAGAAGACTCGCAATGTCTTGCCACACCACGCTCTCTTGCTACTTACTTTTCAGCAGCATCGTCATCGTTGCTACGCAACACTGCATCGAAACAAACTTAGCGCGGGTCAATCATTACCTCCAAATGACACATTCTCTCGCGTTTTGGTCGTAATCAGAGATAGCCCATACCAATTAATAAATGAAACAAAACATATTTCTTTGTAATGTTTTTTTCTACCAGAATTGTCTACGAGGTAACCTTTCAGGTGCTCATAATTTGCCTTGATGCAGGGTTCCTTACAACGTTAGCTTTGCGTTGGAGAAGGTAATAGGAGTTAAAGACTTTGCCTCTCCATAGAAGAGAATAATGCTACTTTTGATCCAGAAATTTGGTCGTTTTAGATTCTTTAAAATGATTCACAAAAGATGAGTTGTAAAACAAAATCCTTATTCTTGTTTGTCCTATGTTTCACATAGTGTCTTATGGATACAACCTCTGTACATGACAAAGCTCTTGGTTAGGCTAGCAGAAACAGTGTAGAGATTCGGTGGTTGCTCGGAACTGCCAGGGCCAGCCATAGGAATGGAAGTGTTTATGTTTCCGCCGGCGTCTTAACCACAGCACTGCTGTCACTCGATGGCTAAGTGACCGGCTTGACTCGCGTCTCCGTGATCGGGTTAGCTGATTTTTTCAGCCGTCCGATCTCAATCAGATTTGCGTGGAGGGACCGCTGCCTTCAGCCAAGGGCCTGACGAGCGGCGATTTGAACAGATCTTAGCTTATTGAAGCATCCCATAGTAGCTGAAAGAAATACGTAACCCTTTTACGCAAACCTGGACAGGGGCGATCAGCTACCCGAATCGGCTGCAGCAGCCACCCTGGCCGCTTCTGCGCAAGCCACGCGTCGTTGTTGGACTCCGTGTGACGTTACCGGCACCAGCCTTCCTTTCTGGGACCAAGCACTGCTAGGAGCTGCCAAACAGTGCTAATAGTCGTCACCGTAATAAAACATTACCACTGTTTAATTGTAATTTTAATTCTTGCAGGTAACGTCACCCCAATTCCATCCACAGAGCATAGTAGACTGGTTGCAGCCGAGAAGGTCCCATTAGAGTTGCAACAAAAAGAAGAAGACAAAACTACTGTACTGGATGAAAAAAGGCCACAAGAACAGACAACCTCAGTAGAAATCACGTCGCCCGTTGTCCCAAAGGTAACTGCAGAAGACGTTACGATTGAAGAGCGTGAAGGAAAGCCAAAGAAAAGAAAGAGTCCTAAGGAGAACCGGGAAGTGCTGAAAGACGTGAAAACGAACGGAGAAAAGATTTCTGATACAAAAAAACTACAACCTATCAAACTTGAGCGCAAGGAAATTAAGGCTCAGAAACCACTTGTCACTGAGCCAGAACAGCCACAATTTGCCACGGTTAAGCTAAAAAAGGCTCCATTGCAGAAAAAAGACCAGCCAAAACGGGTGTCATTTTCAGTCCCGAAATTAAAAAGTAGAATTCGATTTGTTGACTTTCCACCTGAGACTCAAAAAGAACAGAAACCTATCGTCACGTATCTTGGATCCAAACTTGACCAAGGCATTCTTTCCCGCAATGCTCGAGAAGCTTTAAAAGTTTTGAAATCAAAACCTGTTAAAGTCGAGTTGCCGGAAGACCTTGAAAGACCGGTTTTAGAAAAAGTTCAATTTGATAAAGACGATATTCAGGAGGTACAACAAGCAAAGCTAGAAGATACGTGGTCACCAGAGCCAAAGGTAGGAAAACCAAGTGATGAACCAACGCCAAAAAAGCTAAAAATTGGCAAAGGAAAAATTCCAGTTGCTGATGAGCTTGAAGAAAAAGTAACCCTCAAGAAAATTCCAACTAAACCAACTGAAAATGAACCAGAAGAGGTTATTCCCATGAAAGATGTTAAGCCCACAACTTCCGATGAAACAAAAGCCCCTGAAGACGAAGAACTGACCATGGGGCCTATACCAAGAATCTCACCGGTCCCCAGCGGATTTGAAGACGAAATGCCTGCACCCGAAGAAACCCCAGAACTACCAGATAAGCAGAAAACACTTGAACCAAAAGCACGACAACGCAAGAAAAAACCTAGCAAGACACCGGAAACAGAGGAGACCCTGTTAAAGAAAGGCACTCCAAAGACAGTGTTACCTGAGCAGCCGGATGATATAACACTTAAAAAGAAACAAGGAGTGCCTACACCAGAAGAGCCTGAAGAAATCAAACTAAAGCCATGGACAAAAGAAAAGCCAGAGGAAGAGAAAAAGCCAAAAGACATTGATGTAGGTGTTCCGCTGCCATTTGACTCCGAACGACCTGAAGAAGATTTAAGTCCAAAACAGTTTGAAATGGTAGACAAAGAGAAAGGAAAGAAGAAAAAAGTTCTTAGAAAGAAATCAATACAAACGCCTCTCAATGAAGAGATTCCACAGGAGAGTTTTGAAGTAACAGAAAACCTACAAGAAACGCCTTTGGAAAAAGAAACGCCAAGAATCACAGAAGAAAAGCCATTAGTACTGAACAAGGCCTCGCTGGAGGATAAGGTTGTCCCAGAAACGGTGTCAGAGGAAACAGTGGCACCTGATGACATACCTAAGAAAGTAAAACGTACAAAACAAAAACCAAAGACCGCAGAAGAAGAAACACCCTTAGAAACACCACAAGAGACAAATGAGGAAACATCGGACAAACCGGTGCAGGAAGAAAGGCCCGAGACAACGACAAAACCGGAAAAGGCAACGGAAAAGAAAACAAAGCGCAAAAAGTCAGTACCCCTTGAAATAATTGAGACACCAAAAGAGGAAACAGTACTTGATGAATCTGCCCACATTCCCGAGAAAACTGAACCCCAGGAAGAAGATTCAAAAGTTATAATTGAGTCGAAACCGGAGGTAGAAGAGACAGCTTCCAACGACACGACACTGCAGAAGAAAACTGTCAAAAAGAAGAAAAAGGTGCCAAAGCCAGATGAAAAGCCTGACATTGTCCTCGATGTTGATTTAGACGAAGAAATCGAGAGACCGGTTCTGGAAAAATACGAACCCACCCCATTTGTCCCTAAAAAGAAACAGGTTGAACAGGAAAAGAAAGAAAAGCTGAAAGGACTGGAAAAACAAACCATTGTGCGAACAGACGTGACAACGCCTAAAAAGGTACAGGTGGTTCCGGTCGATGAAGTGCCCCAGTTAGCTACAATCAAGCTTAAAAAGGCAACTCCAGTTAAGCGTGACGATAGAAGGTCGGTTTCGTTGCCCAAGTTCCTCCTGAAAAGTCGAATCACGCGGGTTCCCTACCCACCAGAAGAACATATTCCTGTGATCACAAACATTGGTGCCAAGCGAGATGCGGGTGTTCTATCCCGAAATGCTGAAGAGGCAATGAAGGTTCTCAAGAAAAAGCGAAAGAAGGTCAAACTGCCAGAAGATGGGGATCGTCCGGAACTAGAAGAGTATGTGCCTTTTGAAGATGAAGAAGGTCCCACAAAACCAGATGAGGAATTAGAACCAAAGCCACGCGACGAGAAGCCTCAGAAACCAGAGGAAGAAGCTCCTGCACCAACTAAGCTAGAGCTGAAAAAGGGAACGGTTCCAGAAACGGATGAAAAACCGGAGGATGTGAAGCTCCGAAAGATTCCTGAAAAGCCCGCAGAGCCAGAAGCACCTACAGAAAAGAAACCAAAGAGAAGCAGTAAGGATGAAGAAAAGACAAAGCCAACAAAAGAAGAAGAAACGGTAGATCTGAAACCATATGAGCCTTACGATATTCCTCAAGAGGAGGTCGAGTTGGAAACACCGGAGAAAATGCCGTTTGAAAAACCAGAAAAAGAGGTTGTTCCCGAAATCAAGCCCAAGAGAGTCAAGCCGGACAAGAAAAAACCCGAGCCAGAAGTAATTGAATCCATTCTTGTTCCTGGAGTGCCCAAGCCAAAGCCAGACGAAGAACCAGAAGACGTCAAATTTAAAATTAAACAGGGGCCTGTACCGGAAGATAAACCAGAAGAGATCAAACTCAAACCATTTACAAAAGATAAACCTGCTCCAGAACCCGCAGAGGTTGATTCCGGAATTAAACTGGAACCCACTGATCACACTGAAGAGGCCGAAGATTTGGAATTAAAGCCAGTCAAGGACAGGGACTCTAAGAAAAAACGAAAGAAGTCGGTCCCTGTTGACAAACCAGATACAACAAAAACAGATGAAGAACCGACAGAAACACAAGACGTTTCCCCACAAAAACAAGATGATTTGCAGGATTCGAAGCCTGAACCAAGGTTGGTTCCCGAACAAAAAGAAACGGTAGTTGCAGATGATGTTCCAGTATCCGACGTTTCTCGTGATGACGGTCCAGAAGCATTACCGGCTGATTCCAAACCCGATGCAGAAGAGACTCCAGCCGACGACACAACATCAAAAAAGAAAATTGTCAAAAAGAAGAAAAAGTTGCCCAAGCCGGATGATAAGCCTGACATTGTCCTCGATGTTGATTTAGACGAAGAAATCGAGAGACCGGTTCTGGAAAAATACGAACCCACCCCATTTGTCCCTAAAAAGAAACAGGTTGAACAGGAAAAGAAAGAAAAGCTGAAAGGACTGGAAAAACAAACCATTGTACGAACAGACGTGACAACGCCTAAGAAGGTACAGGTGGTTCCAGTCGATGAGGTGCCCCAGTTAGCTACAATCAAGCTTAAAAAGGCAACTCCAGTTAAGCGTGACGATAGAAGGTCCGTATCGTTGCCCAAGTTCCTCCTGAAAAGTCGAATCACGCGGGTTCCCTACCCACCAGAAGAACATATTCCTGTGATCACAAACATTGGTGCCAAGCGAGATGCGGGTGTTCTATCCCGAAATGCTGAAGAGGCAATGAAGGTTCTCAAGAAAAAGCGAAAGAAGGTCAAGCTGCCAGAAGATGAGGATCGTCCGGAACTAGAAGAGTATGTGCCTTTTGAAGATGAAGAAGGTCCCACAAAACCAGATGAGGAATTAGAACCAAAGCCACGCGACGAGAAGCCTCAGAAACCAGAAGAAGAAGCTCCTGCTCCAACTAAGCTAGATCTGAAAAAGGGAACGGTTCCAGAAATGGATGAAAAACCGGAGGATGTGAAGCTTCGAAAGATTCCTGAAAAGCCCGCAGAGCCAGAAGCACCTACAGAAAAGAAACCAAAGAGAAGCAGTAAGGATGAAGAAAAGACAAAGCCAACAAAAGAAGAAGAAACGGTAGATCTGAAACCATATGAGCCTTACGATATTCCTCACGAGGAGGTTGAGTTGGAAACACCGGAGAAAATGCCGTTTGAAAAACCAGAAAAAGAGGTTGTTCCCGAAATCAAGCCCAAGAGAGTCAAGCCGGACAAGAAAAAACCCGAGCCAGAAGTAATTGAATCCATTCTTGTTCCTGGAGTGCCCAAGCCAAAGCCAGACAAAGAACCAGAAGACGTCAAATTTAAAATTAAACAGGGGCCTGTACCGGAAGATAAACCAGAAGAGATCAAGCTCAAACCATTTACAAAAGATAAACCTGCTCCAGAACCCGCAGAGGTTGATTCCGGAATTAAACTGGAACCCACTGATCACACTGAAGAGGCCGAAGATTTGGAATTAAAGCCAGTCAAGGACAGGGACTCTAAGAAAAAACGAAAGAAGTCGGTCCCTGTTGACAAACCAGATACAACAAAAACAGATGAAGAACCGACAGAAACACAAGACGTTTCCCCACAAAAACAAGATGATTTGCAGGATTCGAAGCCTGAACCAAGGTTGGTTCCCGAACAAAAAGAAACGGTAGTTGCAGATGATGTTCCAGTATCCGACGTTTCTCGTGATGACGGTCCAGAAGCATTACCGGCTGATTCCAAACCCGATGCAGAAGAGACTCCAGCCGACGACACAACATCAAAAAAGAAAATTGTCAAAAAGAAGAAAAAGTTGCCCAAGCCGGATGATAAGCCTGACATTGTCCTCGATGTTGATTTAGACGAAGAAATCGAGAGACCGGTTCTGGAAAAATACGAACCCACCCCATTTGTCCCTAAAAAGAAACAGGTTGAACAGGAAAAGAAAGAAAAGCTGAAAGGACTGGAAAAACAAACCATTGTGCGAACAGACGTGACAACGCCTAAGAAGGTACAGGTGGTTCCAGTCGATGAAGTGCCCCAGTTAGCTACAATCAAGCTTAAAAAGGCAACTCCAGCTAAGCGTGACGATAGAAGGTCCGTATCGTTGCCCAAGTTCCTCCTGAAAAGTCGAATCACGCGGGTTCCCTACCCACCAGAAGAACATATTCCTGTGATCACAAACATTGGTGCCAAGCGAGATGCGGGTGTTCTATCCCGAAATGCTGAAGAGGCAATGAAGGTTCTCAAGAAAAAGCGAAAGAAGGTCAAGCTGCCAGAAGATGAGGATCGTCCGGAACTAGAAGAGTATGTGCCTTTTGAAGATGAAGAAGGTCCCACAAAACCAGATGAGGAATTAGAACCAAAGCCTCGCAACGAGAAGCCTCAGAAACCAGAAGAAGAAGCCCCTGCTCCAACTAAGCTAGAGCTGAAAAAGGGAACGGTTCCAGAAATGGATGAAAAACCGGAGGATGTGAAGCTTCGAAAGATTCCTGAAAAGCCCGCAGAGCCAGAAGCACCTACAGAAAAGAAACCAAAGAGAAGCAGTAAGGATGAAGAAAAGACAAAGCCAACAAAAGAAGAAGAAACGGTAGATCTCAAACCATTTGAGCCCTACGATATTCCTCACGAGGAGGTCGAGTTGGAAACACCGGAGAAAATGCCGTTTGAAAAACCAGAAAAAGAGGTTGTTCCCGAAATCAAGCCCAAGAGAGTCAAGCCGGACAAGAAAAAACCTGAGCCAGAAGTAATTGAATCCATTCTTGTTCCTGGAGTGCCCAAGCCAAAGCCTGACGAGGAACCAGAAGATATCAAACTTAAAATAAAACAAGGACCTGTACCCGACGACTCTCCATCTGAGGTTTCTTTGAAACCTTTCCCGAAACCTGTTGCAGATGAAGAGAAAGGCCCTGAAGAATCGTTAACGCTTCCAAAGCCTGCCAGAAAAGTTGCTGAACCAGTTGACGAAGAATCCGTTCAGGTAACCATGAAGAAACGGAAGCCGAAACCAACTGTTGTTGACGAAGTTGCAGAAGAAGTAACCATAAAGAAGGTATTACCTGAAGAACCTACGGACGACAGGGAAGAGCCCGCAGAGTCATTTACAATCCAGAAAAAAACCCAACCACACGCAGATGAAGCTCCTGACGCGTTAACTGTTCACAAAACAATTCCGGAAGTACCTCAACCCGAAGAGGATTTAACTCCAGCTATTACTTTGAAGAGAAAAAAGTCAAAGCCTTCCGTTACCGATGATGATGGAATTACCATAAAGGCACCCGAGGCTGAAAAGCCAAAAGAAGAGGGTGAAGTTGAGGAGAGGGTTGTTGTCAAAAAGAAGAAACAGAAAAAGCTAGCAGTTGAAGAACCTGCTGAAACTGTTTCCATTAAAGTAATCAAACCTGAGAAGCCGGAAGAGGAAGAAGTTCCCAGTGAAAGCCTGACTGTTACCATGAAGCCTGAACGGCCTGTTGTTGAGGAAGCTGAGGAGACGGTATCAGTTAAAAAGAGTATTCCTGAACAACCTACGGAGAGTGACGAAACAGGCCAGACTTTGACTCTTAAGAAAAAACCAAAGAAACAGGAAGAGGATGTTTCCGACGATATTACAGTAAAGAGAGTGGTCCCCGATAAGCCATCTGAAGATGCCCACGCAGCTGAGGAAGTAACAATAAAACAGAAGCCTAAAAAGGCTCCGGTTGTTGAAGAGGCGTCTGAAGAAATCACAGTGAAAAAACCGGTTATAGAAGAGCCGGAAGAAGTCGAGACCGTTATATTTAAACCTAAGACCACCAAAAAGAAGGAGGATGTAGAGCAGGAGTTCAAAATTCAATTGCAACAATACGAAGAAGAAGAGATTTCTATGTCAGGCAAGGTCCGTCTCAAAAAACCAAAACCGATGACATTTGCTGAAGAAACTGGAGCTGGTACAATTCAAATAACGCAAGAAGTTGATGATGAAAGCGGTCCAATTATTGAAGAAGTGAGTGACGACGAAGGTTTGCAGCCAGAAAAAATTAGAGAAGATTTTGAAATTAAGTTGCGACGCCGGCCATCTGAAAAGAGGTACAGCATCCAAGACATTGAAGAAGAAATTCAGGTTGGCTTTAGAAAGGAGAAGAGGGAGTCTGTTGTGTACGAAGAGGAATCGTTGGCATTCAAACCAAAGCCTAAAAGACGACCTTCACAACCGACTGAGCAAACAGGTTTGGGGGAAATGCTGTCAGCATACGCTTTCCGCTTTTGCTTCTTTCGCTGCTTTTGTTCATGTTTCTTCAGTTTTATCAAATAAAGAATCCACAATGATGCCATAATCGTTCCAGATTTTTACAATCCATGTATTTGTGAAACATTACTGTCGATTGCTTGTTTGCGTTTCTTTAGTTCCAAATGCAACCCTGTGAGGGATTTAACTGACGCTTTCGCTCGTCGCCGAGTGAGGAACGAAAGTAATCAAAAAACAAGGAACTCGTTGGAACGTGCCCACTGGTTCGTGGATTTTTGATTACGTTTGTTCTATTTTGGACGATAAGCAAAAGCGGGGAAATGCTGAGTGATGCAAGTGTACCTAGATTTAGAGTTGTTGATGCTCAATAGAAATTTTATTTAGATTGCCACATTAAATTTAAAATGTACTCAATTGCGTGCGCAGAAATCATTTAAAAGGGGGATGACAAGTGTTGACACCTTCTTCGCCCGAAAAGAAATACAGAAGACGTCCCTTGCTCACGTCACTTTTAAAGCTCCCTTGCACTTTGCTCTTCGCTTTAAATTCACAAGGCCATTTTCTTGTGTCGCTTCCAACTTTTGCTTTGCAAGCTGTTTTGACATCATATTAATTGTTTTTGTTGCTGTAAATAATGTTTTCATTGATTGTTTCTCCGCAGAGGATGTATCTCTTAGCATCACAAAGGAAACCGAAGTACTCAAGGAAGAACGTAAGTTACTTATAACTTTTTTGGAGTCATGTGTCATGCAAGATCTAACGTACACCGCTTGTTTTTAGCCGAAGGGGTAGTTCTGGCAGATGGAGACCTCGTTTATTCAATTTGCTCCTACGTAGCAGAAAATGAAGATGCGATGAATTTAGTGGAAGGAGAGCGAGTATATATTCTCGGTAATAGTCCTTCAGACTTTTTCTGTTTTGTCCAAATATCGGGTTGAAATTTTTCTGTTATTCAATTTTGATTGCAGAGAGCCATAATTCAGACTGGTGGTTTGTGAGAAAAACATTGACGGCAGAAAAGGGATGGGTACCGGCAAAAATACTGAAAGATGAGGTGTCATACACACACCACCTCACTCACACACTCCATGAAAAGATTGATAAGCTGCCTGTATTTGAAAGTTAGTACAGATCGCGAAATTCTTTTGTGTGACCTAAAACAAAATGTGTAAAAGTAATTTTTAAACATTTTTTTTCTGCAGAGCCTGCCCCGGGAGAAACAGCTTCTGCGCCGCGGTTTGTAGAAAAACTCCAGCCGCAGCATGCTCCGGATGGAGCCACGGTGCAGTTAGAGTGTCGTGTGGAAGGAAACCCTAAGCCCCAGATCACTTGGTTCAGAGAAACGGCCATCATCAAGCCGTCAGCCGATTTCCAAGTACGCTAAGAAAATGGATTGAAAAAAACTTGATTTTACTACTATTTAATTGCAACTTACTTTTGCAGATGTATTACGATGAAGACAACGTGGCCACGCTCATTATTCGCGAAGTCTTCCCAGAGGACGCTGGGTTCTTCACTTGTGTGGCTAAAAACAACGTTGGCTTTGCGTCCAGCACCACGGAGCTGTATATTGAGGCTCCTTTGTCCGACCACGGCTCTGACATTACCGCTCCATCCAGGAAGTCCATGTCCAGGTTTGTGCGCCCTTTGTCTCTTTCTCTCCTAGCGGGCAGTCAGTATGCAGCACCACTTTATTCGGTGGTCTTTCATTCACTCCTCCACGGTTTCTTTAGAGGCCTTGCCAGGAAATTGCGTTTAGAGTTTACTTTGGCCTAAACAAACTACTTCATTCGATTCAGGGAGTCGTCTCTCGCCGATATCCTTGAGGGTATCCCACCGACTTTCTCCCGGAAACCCAAGGCCAAATGCGTCCCTGTCGGGGAGGACGTCGACCTGGAGTGCAGACTTGTCGCTATTCCGGAGCCAGACGTCACATGGTTTTTCAACGGCAAGGAGATCACCACGGACAAGAACGTGACAGTGTCTATGGACTCTGACATGCACTCATACTCGAGCGTTGTGCGCATCTCCAAGATTACGCGCACCCAAGAGGGCACCTATACGGTCGTGGCAAAGAACCGCGAGGGAGAAGCCAGCATGACTATCACCGTCAAGGTACACGTCTCGGTCTGAACCAGGCCACAAGTTTGGGATGAATTGGATGTTAATGGCACAGCGTTGTGTCCGCAGGTTCAGACAGGTGAGAAAGAAGCCCCGCAGATCCTCGAGCCGCTCAGGAGTGTCACAATTCGGGAGGGAGACAGCGCAGTGCTGAGCACCCAGATTGTGGGCAACCCCAAACCCAAGGTGAGACTCGGTTGCCACTCTGTTGGGTAGGAGATTGCAGTTGTTTATCGTGTACACAATGATCCTCTGCCTGCAGGTGTCGTGGCACAAGGACGGCAAGGCGGCCCCTAAACTGCCCACCAAGGCCGACGGTGACACGTACACGCTCACGCTGATACAGCCCAAGGCGTCCGACTCGGCGCAGTACACCGTCAAGGCTGCCAACGAGGTCGGCAAGTGCGAGACTAGCGCGACGCTCACTGTCGAAGGTGAGGAATAAGATTGCAAAAATATCGTTTGCAGCAGCCTCCCTTATGTCTACTAGATTGGGCCTTCCAGAGGAGGAAAAGACGCTTTGCTTGTATTGCGTGGACGTCTGCTTGCTGATTAGGTTCTATTGTGGTGCAGACTATATAATTGTCTTACTGTGAAAAAATTTTGCCGTCGTAAAAATTGTGTCACATTTTGAAGTTCGTGTGTTCCGAACGCGAATCACGCTTAGCCGTCGTTTTACATTAAAAGAGCAGAATTATGACATTTGCTCGAACCTTGTCCTCGGTCTTCTAATGCAATTTTACATTCGCGTTGAGTTCTAGAAGTGTTGTGTAGGCTAGAACTAAAGCACTAACACTTGCTTTGCTTCCAAATCGCAGCGCTTACCGACAAGAAGCCGCCCTTGCCGAGGAAGAAGTCTATTGGCGGACAGTTAAAGGGTATGAGCTTTGCCCTTGTCACACGTTCTGAGCACGTGCTCGGCCTGTAACGCCGTAAAGACCGTGGGAGCACATTTTAGCCATTTTAGCGTGCGCGTGCCGCGCCCTTGTCTCTTCACCGGACGTCCTTTTTATGTCTTGTGGCTACCCCTATTGGTCGGCTCAGAGGAATGTTGTGTAGACCAGGCATGTGACCATGATCATGAGCGCCGTGTCGACTCACTCGGAGTAACTGCGCAGCCAGTAACGCCAATCAAGCCAACGCACCGGTGTCAAGTCGGTGGCCTACCTTGCCCCAGCAGAGCTCCTGGAGGGCCTAGAGCGCCGAAGGGGTAATCAGGGGCTCTAGAAGGGCCAACCAACGAGCGGCCTCCCTTTAGACCGTGCCCGTCTGTGCCGTTCCATTGTCCGAGCCAGGGGCAAGGTAGGCCACCATGCTCACACCGGTGCGTTGCTGGACTGGTTCCTTGCCTACCCAGCAGGCGCTACAGGCTCTCGTGTCCCGCTGAACCGTCTTTGTCTGTACACCGTCGTATACCCCTCCTCCCGTGAGTTTTGTAGGCCCGTTTGCCTGTTTCTTATGGGCAGCCCCACTTTTCTCACAGTCAAAGTTGATTTGGTACGCTTTCTTCTCTGTGCATGCCAACCCCTTTCCACCAAACAGCCTCTTTCTTACGGGCAGTCCCTCTTTTTTCTCGGGAGCTCCACTGTATCAGTTGTTCCAAAGAATCGTTTGGTAATTCGTTTAAATTTGCAGAATTGCCACGACCGGAGCCACCGCTTTTCATCGAGCGTTTCCAGGAGCTGAAGGTGAAGGAAAAAAGCACAATCAAACTTGTGGCCAAGGTTACTGGAAACCCCACTCCACAAATTACCTGGTTCAAGTAAGTATGGCCAGTACCTGCCGGCTTTTGACAAAATATGTATAGTGATTATATAAAATGATGAAACTTTATTTCTTAGGAATAATGAGCCACTTCAGCCGTCTCCCCGGGTAAAGGAAACATTTGACGGTACAGTTGTTACCCTGCAAGTAAGTGGGGCAGATTCAGAGCTGGATTCTGGTGACTACAAGTGTTTGGCAAGCAATCCAAGTGGTAAGGCTTCTCATGGAGCCCGAGTAACAGTAGATGTTGACAAAGTGTAAGTTTCGTCAGTTGCGTTTGAAGCCATATTCATAAAGAATTATTTCATTGAATTAACCGTTTTCAATTTTACTTTTTTGCAGAACCTTCACACGAAAACTTCAGAAGTCTATTACCGTAGATGAACGTAGTTCAATTAAATTGGAATGTGAAACATCTCATACCGTATCTACTAAATGGTATCATAATGGAAAGGAGCTAAGCGGGATGGACCATAGAGAAATTGTCCAAGAGAACAGAGTCCATCGTTTAATAATCAAGCAGACCAAAGCTGTGGATGCTGGTACTTATGCATGCAAAGTCAAAGACCAGTCAACTGAATGTACAGTTTCAGTTAGTGGTAAGAAATATAACTTTGTCATGTTCGTTTTATGATGCTAAATGCCATGCTTGTGTTTACGTTTTATTCTTTTTGCAGAATCAAAGGCAGAGTTTGTGCGTAAGGTTGAGGACATAGAGGTGACAGAGCGTGAAGTTGCTGTTCTTGAAGTAGAAGTATCATCAGATACAGCTGAAGTTACATGGCACAAGGTAATTGATGTTGCATTTGTTCATTTCATGGGAGTAGTCCTTATTTATTTTTCTTGCCTATGTAAACCTTTATTTTGTGGTTTCAAGGATGGGGAACAGTTGAAAGAAGCCAAAGAGAAAGTGCTGTTTGAAAAGAAAGGAGGCATTCGGCGGCTCCTTATTCGTAGTACTTCTGTGCATGATGAAGGTGAATACACCTGTTCGCTTGGAGATCAAGAATGCTCAGCGGAAGTCACTGTCATTGGTTAGTCGTCCACTTTAATTCTTATCCTTGTAAAGTTTCGAAAGGATATAGCTTTGTTAATTTACTATAATTGGTCTCGACAGAACTGCCACCTGAAATCATCACAAAACTAAGAGACACAACTGTACCTAAAGGAGACAAAGCTACTTTAGAAATAGAGCTGACCAAGGGGGATGCTCTTGTGAAGTGGTTTAAAGATGGAAAGGAACTTCAGTTCTCAGAGCACATTCAGTTAGCCATTGATGGCAAACGCCAGAAGCTGAAAATATATAATGCTGAGCTTTCAGATGCAGGTGTTTTCTCCTGTCAGGTTGGAGATCAAACTTCAAGTGCATCATTGACTGTAACAGGTATCATTGCAGCGTAACTGTTTGACAATTTTATTCATGTCCCTTTTTGTGTCTCATTTTAATAAATAAATTGATTTTGCAGCCATTCCAATTATTGAGGTACCTAAGAATGAGTACAAGGTAAAGAAGGGTAATGATGTGACTATGGAGGTGAAATTTGTTTCAACACCACCTCCAACAGATGAGTGGTCTGTGAATGGAACTGTAATTAAAAAATCTAAAAAGGTATGGGTCACTTATTGTTCTTATTTTTATTTTTCTGGACGTACAATATTAAATTAACAGTGCTTCTTATTGTCTGAAATTTTTTTAGGCCATTCCGTCTATAAGTGAAAGTTCAGCCAGCCTCACAATTAAGAAAGTGGAGGAAAGTGATGTTGGCAATTACAAGATCAAGCTGAAAAATACAAGTGGAGAGGCGTCAGCAGATCTCACATTAATTCTTATTGGTGCGTTGAATTAAGAGAAAGAAAAACATTATCTATTTATCTAACCTTCTTTGGTTTCCTGGTCCTAAAGCGTAGTCAGCAATTCCAAGTTTCATCATTTTATTTACCTAAAATTGAGGTTGCAAATGAACTGTCATTGTGTTGTTTTTATGCAATTTTATTTATCTATTATTGGATTCCACCACTTCCTTACAGAACCACCAGGTGCGCCAGGTACACCTGATGTTCTGGAGGTGACCAATGACACCATCACATTACATTGGAAAGTTCCTGAATCTGATGGCAACTCTCCAATCCTCGAGTACATTTTGGAATACCATGCTAAAGGAGAGTTCACGTGAGTACAGGCATTAATTATTTTTCAATGCTCTTTAATAAGTTAGTCATGCTATGGGGATGTGACATTCTATTTTGTTCAGATGGAATAATGCTTGCAAAGATACCCGGATCACTGAAACCACCCATAAAATTTCAAAGTTGACCACCAACGCTGAGTTAACATTCCGAGTGCTGGCGGTGAATGAGGCTGGACCTGGAGAACCATCCCCAGCGACTCGCTTCATTCGTATCACCAAATCAGGTGCAGCAGAGCCTCCTGTAGTTATGGAGCCCCTTAAGGACACCACTGTTGGCCTTGGTCAGCCTGCTACACTACAATGTGTGATCAGCGGCACTCCTGCTCCTGATATCAAATGGTATTTCATTTGTATAACATACCGTATTTCATCCATAAAAGTTTAGCACCTGATCTGCAATAATGTGTCATAAATTTTTTATTGGACCATTTTTTTTTCTTTTCTAGGCTTAAGAATGGTACTGTTATCAAAGAAAAGACAATGAAATATGAAGACCATGTTGCTAAGTACACTATCAATCAGTCAACTGAAAAGAGTGTGGGCAAGTATACTTGTCAAGCAAAGAATGAAGCTGGATCTGTTGAGACTAGTTGCGATCTCAGTGTACAAGGTAAGAAATATTTTGTTATAATATGGGATAAATAGATTTCATCCCTTGGCTGTTGCACATTTGTATGAGTTGCATGCTTCAAATCTGCATGGTTTGCATGGCATGTGTTGCAGATGTCCCCACAATAGAAATTGAGGAGGCCTTACTCAACCAACGCCTCCCTGTGAAAGAGCAATGGAAAGTTAAAGCTAGTTTCACAGGATATCCCAAACCTGAAGTGACTTGGAGCAAAAATGAAAAGCAAATTTCATCAGATAAAACTACTGTCATTCATACTGATGAAAGTAGTTCAACTATTGCAATTTATAGTGTGTTGCGAGAACATTCAGCCAGATACACAATTACAGTCACTAACAGAGCTGGATCTGCAAACAAAGACGTGGAACTAAGGGTTGTGGGTAAGTTTCAAGTGATCGCAGCCACCAGCAGCAGTCATTGAATCAAATATGCATACGTCACAAAATCAACTTCTGCACGAGTCCTTAATTGTGCATTATATATTTTTTGTGCATCTTGACAATGTGTTTTTGTACACTCTTTGGTCATCAACAGTAATTCTCAACATTAGTATGTTGAATTTGGACTCATTCATTTTCTTTTTCTAGACAAACCAGGCAAGCCTCAGGGTCCTATGGGATTGAAGGATGTCGATAGTCAGTCTGTTACCCTTACTTGGAAGCCTCCTGTTGACGATGGTGGCTTAGAACTTTCAAAGTATTCAATTGAAAAATGTGAAACTAAGCGTATGGTTTGGACCAAGGTAAAATGATGACTGTTTTCAAACAGATATTTACTCATTTTTACACTTTCTAATGTGGTGTTCATTTTCAGGTTGCTGATGTAGACAAAGATGTTCAATTGTATTGTGTGCAAAAGCTTCAGGAAGACTCAGAATACATGTTCAGAGTCTTTGCTCAAAATCCTGTTGGACTGTCAGAACCTCTTGAAAGTCCGCCAGTGACTCCAAGAAGTGCCTTTGGTGAGTAAAACAAAAATTTGTATGTTATTGTTTTTTAATTATAGTATGAAAGTGAACACTAAATTCTTAATGTTTGTATTCAGATAAACCATCTGCTCCTCGAGGTCCATTTGAAATTTCAAGTATGACTGAAACATCCTTTACATTGAAGTGGCAACCGCCAGAGAGTGATGGTGGTTCACCAATTTTGGAATACATTCTTGAAAGGCGTGAAGCTGGAAAGAAAGCATGGCAGAAGGTATATAATAGATTGAAAAAAAAAATATGTTCCAATGTGATTTATTTTCTATTTTCAGCCTATCTAAACATTTACTTCAAAATTTCAGGTTGGAACCACCTCTGGGGAAGTTACATTCATTGATGTTCCTGGTCTGAAAGCGAATACACCATACAATTTCCGTGTAACTGCATCTAATATAGTTGGCAGTGGTCCTCCATATGCACCTGAGGAACCTATCACAGCTGGAAAAATGATTAGTGAGTAGAAATAGATATACCTTGTTAGGAAAAGGAAAATTTTTTGATTAGCCTTGCTTTTGCGAAACCTTTGAGACTGTTGTCAGATAAGATAATGCTTTTGCCATTAGTTTCTGCTTGAAACTGCTCTGCGCAAGCTTTGATGCCAAAATTATTGCTTGCATGCTATTTTAACACAGGCCAGCCGTCCAAAACAAGAGTACAAGTGGAGGAAGCTCCAAATAATGAAGAGGAAATCCCAACTATTACACTGCCATCCCCTAAGCCTCGTCACAAGCCTTTGTCTTTTCCACCCACTCCTGCTCCACGCCCATCTCTTGTAGTTCCAGGGGCATCTAGAGATACAGGAGTTCCCGCAAGTTTATTGACTCCAGCTCTCAGTTCCCTCCCAGCCCGATCGCCATCACCCTCTTTCCCTCAAAGCTTCTCTCCATCAGTCTCACCTAGGCCATCCACCCCTGCTTTGAACCTTGACAGTTCAGATGAACTCTCCCACTTGGTTCCACATCAAAGGACTCTTTCTATTGACTTCTCGGCAAGAAAGGCTTCCAGTGGATCTTTGCTCACTTCAGAACAAGAGGCTCTGGCAGTATCCCTTAGTCTCCCTGTCACAACTGAACTGTCACCTTCATATTTGGTGATAGAGAATCGGAAAGATTCTTTTGCGTCTGAGTATGAGGTCAATAGGAATAAAGCCCCCCCGGGTAAATCTATTGATGCTTCAAAATTAAAGAATGTCACTGAAGAGGATTTGAGAACCATCCTTACCTTTTTCCCTGTGAGTGGATCTGGATCAACTAAAGAAGCATCACAGCCAGAAAAGCAGGAAAAGGATGCTGTGGAAACAATTAGCTCAAAATCTAGTAAAGTCTGGCCTCCTGGTTCCTCAGAAAGCGTGACAGTACAGAAATATCAAAAGCCTAAAGACATCAAACCGAGAGTGAAGCTTCCCCCTCGACCAATGGTATATCTTCCTGTAAGGCCTATCGTATTAGAAGAGAAAAAGGGTATGTATTAGATTAGCTGCAGGTGCATGCATCAGCTTTGCTGCTTTTGCTTGCAGTGCCTCTTAATCCAGCTCTCTTATTATTATTTTTCATTTATATATACAGTATATATATATTAGAATAGTTATCTGTCTGCTGCTACATAAAACGGAAATCTGTGTTGATTCATTTGAAATATTCTGATAATTTATCATTTACTTTTAGCATCCCCTTCGGCACCAACAAATCTTACTGTGATAGACATAACTAGCCGCAGTGTAACGCTACAGTGGGGACCTCCAGAAAACCTCGGAGGCACTGATCTTACAGGTAACAAACTTTTTATTTTTTGGGGAGGGTATTTTTTTTTTAAGCGTCAAAACTCCTGCATTGAACTCTTCCCAACCAAACAAAAACCTTTTTCCCAGGATACATTGTTGAGCGCCAGGATGCAGGAAGCCAAAAATGGGTTAAAATGGCCACATTGGAACCAAGCTGCACTCAGTATTGCTGTGAAAACCTGAAGGAAAAGTCAGAGTTCACATTCCGGGTCTTGGCTGAAAATTCAGTAGGTCTGAGCCCACCAGCATCAACAGATCGAATCCAATTGAAAACTCATGCAAGTAAGTTCATGGCTGGGTCAGCCTTTCATAAACTACTGGTTTATGTGCTTAAAGAAGAAATTATACTGCACTAGTTTACCAAATATTAATGTCATTTTTCTCTGAGTAGCTCCACCATCTCCTCCAACTGCACCATTGGAAATACTGGCAGTTGGTCCTTATGCAGTTGTTATCGAATGGGGTACGCCAGAATCTGATGGTGGCTCCCCATTGACTGGATATACAATTGCGATCCGAGACACAAGAAAAACCATGTGGATGGAAGTTGGGCGTGTCAAGGCTGATGTGCAAAAATTGAACATCAAAGATCTCCAAGTAAGACTCTACTGTGGTACTCTGCTAGTTGTATTTTTGAACGCAACTTCTGAACATAAATCTCCAATTGTCTCATTTAGGAAAATCATGAATATCTTATTCGCATCTTTGCTGTAAATGAAGTAGGGTCTAGTGAACCCTTGGAGTCCGAAGAACCCTTCAAGGTTTTAAAACCATCTGGTTCGTGATTTTTTTTTACATTTTTTGTACAGGAAACCATTGTTTTCTGTTTATTCTATTTACTGTCCAGTACATAATAATTGAATCGATGACATGGTTTGCATTTCATGCAGATTTGGATGCAGCTGATTATGAGCGTGCTGAAGCTACTGATAAAGATACACCATCAGTCAGTTTCAGTACAGAAACTACAACATCATGGATGCGTGAGAACAACATGGACGCAGATATTGAAACCTATGCCAAAGGGTCCTTACTTCAAAAAGATGAATATTTCTTCAAAATATGGTGCTATGCTAAAAAGCTCTTCAAGTAGGCAATTGCTACCTCTGGTAAGTTTCTTCTTCTTCCCCTTCCCCTTGATTTTATCTTAACATATTATAAATTTTAGGCACAAAAATTTTCAATGGTTGAGTAATGTTTTACAAAAATACAATTTTGTTTCAGCTAACATCTCAATATGTCAAGTTCTTTACCTCGCCGAGTACGAATTATTAAATGACTTAATAGCAATCCCTGAGCCATTTTGTCATCTAATTTTTCTGATGCTGGGTAAAGGCACTGAACCATTGGTTCAGTAGTCAGTTCAAGATGTTCACTGCAGCAAAGCCACATAGGTGGTCATATTCCTATGATTTGTGTTGCAAAAGATGTTATTTAAGTCAGTATAAGCCATTTGCCTGTTTATTGAGCTCTTTTAAAACCATACTTTATGATTTAAGCCGTATATTCCAAGAAATAACTGAGTATTATTTTTGTTCCCTTCTCATATATTAGGAGAAATATCCCACTTTTGTGGCTGTTGAATGTACACATTTGTACTTTCCACATTTTTAATTTCCTACTCTTTTGTAGATTATGTAAAAATGTTGTCAGTGTGAAGCATAAAACTGAATATGATTCACAGATCCACAATGTAAATGACCATTTTAATTATCCTTAATGGAGTTCTGTGATACTATTTAATTTCCCTCAAATTGTAACATTTCTGGCTTCAAAAACATATTTACCTGCATGCATAAGTATATATCGTACATATACATATATATATATAAAATATTCCTCAAAAAGCAGGCATATAAAAGATTGTTACATAATTGATGTTTTTCCTCAACACAATGCACTAGCCCCTATCCCATTTTCTTGGTCTATAGAGAGAGAGACATAAATATAGGTGCCCCTTTTACATCTAATAAATATTGGAATGTGACAATATCCTTGTATTGTGTTGAGTGCGTGGAATAAACGAATGAAGCCAGAAAGTGTATGCACATTTCTATTACCCTATTTGTCCACACCGCCAGCCCATCTTGCTGCCCGATCCACAGTACGGTCGGGGCACCCACGGCGCCGCACGGATAGGCAACCTATCCTGCTGACCCGCAGCGCCGCACGGGTAGGCAACCCATCCTACTCACGGCACTGTGTAGGTATGCACCTCTTACGCCGCGCGCCCGGCATTTCGCGCGCTGTCCCAATGTGGTCTTGAAACGGGCCAAAACTAGACGAAATGCAGACCAAAGGAAGATCACTTTGCCACGCATATCGGACGACGGATCCCATGCGGGGGCGTCTCGGACGCTGCAACGGTCACTGGGCTGCATACGTGAAACGGGGTGCGCTCTGTATTGCGCAACTTAGGTCCGGACTTTATCCACGACGCCATGTCTGGCCATGTTCTCGCTCGGTCGCTGCGATAGGCTGCTTCGACGAGCCACGTTGGCCGGCAAGGCGGGCACGGCCCGCGGCCGGGCCGGCACGAGAGGCTCTTGACTCGCCGCCGCCAAAGTATCAGTGCCGACTTCGTAGTTTACCAGTCCTCCCAGGATGCCTCACTTTATGGCTAAGCGCACACAGACTGCCTGGAGACGTAACTGACGCACTGCGGCGGTAGCGCCAATGACGGTCCGCACTGCCTCGCGCCTCCCTTTCGTCACCTGAAATGGCAGCGCCAAGTCGAAACCGAAACCCACTCTGCTCGACACTTTGGTCCGGGAAAATAAAGTGAATGACCTTCCCCGGGTTCCGTGGGCACAGCAGCACAGCAGCAACCGCAGCAGCGACGGCGAGGCAGGGCGGCAAAGCTGTCTCGCCCGCTGGAATGCTCAGCCTGGCTCCCCTGGTCGTCCTCCTCGCCTCGGCTCATGGCGGAGCGGAGCACACCGGAGATTCCCCCTCCGCCACGCCCCGCCACGCCCCGCCACGCCCCGCCTCGCGGTCCCGTTACAGGTGAGGCCTGGATAGGAGGCAGGCTCGGCGTCGGCGCGGCGGGCTCGGGCCGGCGGCAACATCGGCGGTGGGCCCCGGGCTGGGCTCCTCAGTTGTGCCGAGGCAGTGACGGCGTGGCGTCGCGTGGCGTTGCAAGTGATTGTGTGGTAGTGCGGTAGGCAGGCGTGCGTAGCGGTCAAGCGCAGGTGCTCGTCGCCAACCCCAAGATGCGCGTCAACGTGTTGCTGCTGGTGGCGCTGGGCGCATGCTGTGCCGCCCACGACGCCGAGGAGGGCATGCCCTTCTTGGACATGGCCAAGCAGATGCTGCAGGACTCCATGGACGGCGGCGAGGGGGGCACCGGTGGCGGCGCGCAGGTCCTCGCGGGAGTCGGCGGCCTCCTCCAGAGCTTGTCCGACGGCGGCCAGCTCGGCGACATGCTGGCTGCCGGCAAAGCGGGGGGCATGGCCGAAATCCTCTCGGGCGTGGGTTCCATGCTGGGAGGCGGTAGGGGTGGCGCCGGCGGGCTGGACCCGGCCATCATCGGCCACATGATGGACATCTTCACCAAGTCCGGCGACGATGAGGCCGCGGACAACGACGTGGACGTCAACAACAACGATGTCGGCGGCAAGCAGCAGGATGGCTCCATGGACTGGGGCGCGCTCATGGGAGTGGCGTCGTCCGTGCTCGGCGGCCAGGGCGGCGGCCAGGCCGGGGAAGGCCTGCTGAACGCCCTGCCGCTGCTGATGCAGGGCCTCGGCGCGGCGGGCCACAGCCACCACGAGGACGACGTCATCACGGACGGCCACCAGGGCCACCACGTGCACAGCCACAAGTCCACGCTGCTGCCACCCTTCCTGGACAAGCTGTACGACATGTGGGAGCACTTCTCCGAGTCGGAGCTGGGCCGCACGCTCTGGGCCAACTCCGGGCTCGGCGCTCTGCTCAAGCTGTTCACGGACCCCGAGACGGGCCGCTTCCAGACCGAGCGCATCTTCGCGTCGCTGGAGAACGCGTCCTTCCGTCGCCGCTGGATTAAGTCGCTGTCCAGCTTCGTGGCCGAGTGGGTGAAGCGCGTCGCGGACCCGGCCACTCAAGCCAGGTGAGCACACGGCCACGGCCACGACGGCCACGGCCAAGGTCAATCGCACGCACAGGGCGAGAGGGCGGGCGGGTTACCGGCAGGACGGCAACCCAAGGCTAGGGAATACCGCACAGGCCTATTTTTCTATCGTTTCGAAGTGGAATGATAGGTTGATACACTAATAGTTCGCACAGCTCCCCCCCCTCTTTTCTCTGCCGCGTATGACGTCACAAGTGACGCGTGGTCACTGACCCCACCTGACGCAACCACTCCCCCCTCCCCGCGCTACTCCCTGCCAACTCCATGCCGCGCGGTCGCAGGGAGTTTTGGCGAAAAGGGAATCAGCTGCAGCAGACTGCAGGCTGGCCACTGGCTCGCGTCAACACCTGTTGTGATGCCACTTTGGCGATGGCCCTGATAACGCGAATGGCCTTCCATTGCCACCCTTTCAAGTTGCGGCGCGAGGCGCACGCTTCGACGTGCAACCTCGACGACAAAGAGGTTTGCGAGGCTTTGCGAGGCTTTTTGGACGGAACACTCGTGCGACGGAATCGAGGGGGCAACCACTCGAGAAATCCTGTATCCCCTGGATCCCTTGAAATCTCTAGAAATCCGAAATCTTTCCCCAGAAAGCCAAAAAACAAAAACAAGCAGATTTTAGGCGTAAAATTGGACGAAATCTTGCGAAAACTCTTGTGTCCCTAAACATCGAACGTGGTCGCCCCCTCGGACGGAATGGCTCGCAGTTTCGCGGAGTGAGTACCGCGAAGAATGGCCACAATGATGCTGGCCGGCCAGCCAGCAGCCGCCTCGGCTAGCTTCGGCAAATTGTGGATCCCGCTTAGGCCAAAGTGGGCGTGTCCGACGTGTCCGGCTGGGGTGGACGACACGGGGCGCCTCGCACAGCCTCGCACAGCCTCGCAGCCTCAGCCTCGTCGAGGTTGTTGGCTCTTCTTCCTAATTGGAACGTTTCGACTTGGACACACGATCGGCCAAGCTCGGCCTGCCGCGCTGCCGCGCTGCCACCTGGGGCCATTAGCAGAGGGGTGCGCCTCGGCGTCGATCGCGTCGATGTCGCAGCGTCCCTGCATGCGGTCCCTGCGGAAGCGACCAGAGAGGACCCCGTCCTCTCTGGAAGCAACCTGGTTGACCCATTGTGGCTCACCCACTGGGCCAAGCGCAGCCAAGGACTAAACCCAGGGCTCTGGGGCCTGTTGAAGCTCTCGTCGAAATCGTCGCGGGGGAAGTCGTGCTCGCTGCGGGGTGCGGACGCCCGCGGCCGGCGGCTGCGGGTTGTCTTCCGTCAGACTCCGGAGGATCCTTTCGTCGCTCTGTCTCTCTCGCACTCACGGGGCGCTCCCATGAGTGCGAGAGAGACAGAGCAACCAAACGATCCCTTGGAGTCAGGCGGCTGCGATTGCCGCTGCCCTCCGCGCTTCTGGCGCCGGTAGCGCCGGTAGCACTGGGGCCACGGCGGGTACCCGGTACCTCAGGTCACTCAACCGAGGTCTGCGTGCGCCGTGCGCCGCGTGAGTCGCGAAGGCTCACGCCGGGAGAGGTGGCGCCCCGCCCCGCCCCGCCCCGCCCCGCCCCGCCCCGCCCCGCCCGCTGCAGCGCAACACGACGCAACGCAACGCGTCTCGATGATCCTGTTTCCTGAAATAGCCCGCCCCGTCGCTGCCGTGGATGGCACCGTCCCGTCCGCTCCGGAGTTGTCCGAAGTCCGGAGGCAACAGGTTTACTACGTGTATACTTCCAAGTCGTCCAAAGTCCAAGTGTGACCGACAAACCTGCCGGCTTGGCCGGGTGGAAGGGGAGGGGTTGGGAGGGAGGAAGAGGCTGCGGTCGCCGGGCTGCCTACCCAGCGGGGGCGGGTCATCCGGCCGTCACGCTAATCTCGCAGAATTTGTAGTTTGGCGGTTTGATAGCGCGGTGCGATGCCGGTGCGGCAAGTGTGTGACAGGCCGGCGATACGCCCACGACGCCGGGCTTTAGCCCCGGGCTTCAGCCCCACTCGGCACTCCACACCGCGCCGCGCCGCCAGGCAGCGCGACACTGTGACACAACGGGACAAGGCGCCGAGGCACTGCAAGGCACTGCAAGGCACCCACCCACACCTCTCTCGGTGGCTACGCAGCTACGCAATTGAATTGCCTGCCGCCTCCGCCCTGCCGCCACAAGGTGTCGCGAGGTGCTCGACGTGCTCGACGTGCTCCTCCACGACGCGCGGAGACAATGACCCCGGCCGCGGCCGCAGCGCCGTGCCGCAGCGCCATGCCGCTAGGCGTGGCCGTGGCGCCGTGGTCGCCGGGTCGTGTTTTTCGGCAGCAAACGTGGCCTGGGACCGCCTGAGGCTGAGGACGTGCTCTTCGCGGATTCGCGGCGCGTGCTTGCGAACACGGCAGGAGGAAACTTTTCCGAAGCTTGCCCACGAGGGGGGGGGGGGCAGGGCACAGTTTGGCCCAGTGAGGTCCTGTAGCGTTACAGTTGCGCAGTTATTGCTTTCCCCCACCCCTTGAGTGCCTCGAGGCTCGCTTGAGACGTTTCCTGGATCCACCGCAACGGACGACCGGACCGTGGCCGCGACCGTGACAAGTCGGAGAAAAACGACTGTAGCTGTGCTGACAAGTGTGAGGAACATCCCTCACATCACTGTACGGAATCGCGGAATCAGTCAGCAGGCCATCCAGGCCCACCGAGTCTACAATGGCGCCACGTTGCGCTGCCTTCAGGCATGGCCAGCCCTTGGGCCAGCCCGCCCGTGTAGCCCGCCAGCCTGCATGCCCCTTACTTCATGACCCTTTTGTTCGCGAGCGCCGCGCGTGGCGGGAACGGCGGGCCGCGTCAGCGTCCGCTCCGACCTGCAATGGCGTCGCGGGGGCGTCGCGAAACGAGGGCTGCGACCGGAGTTGAACCCCGAGCCACGACTGATCCAGTTTGCGTTGCAGGTACATGACGACGGCCCAGTTTGTCGGCAACAGCTTCCTCAAGGCTCAGGGCTACCCCAAAGCCACCCACTTCGACCCCAGTCGCCCCGCCGAGTCGCTGTCGCTGCTCGCCAACGCCGTCTTCAAGAGGCACTTTGGCCTCAAAGTGAACGCTGCTACCTACATCAAGCCCGCCGTCGCCTACGTTCAGGTAAGGTAGCAGGGCAGCCAACGCAACGGCCCGAACGGCCCGAACGGCCCGCCTGACCGACACTGGAGGGCGGTGTATACGTCTTTGCCAGTTTCACTCGCGGTCGGTTTTGATTTTGGACGCCCTCTTTGACGCCACAAAGGTCCGAAAAATTTCATAAACTGATTCAATACCGCCCGCCAGCCGGTGCCGGTTCACGCATGGAGCCATTTGAGTCGGCGCCGGTGACGTAGGCAACCCATCACACGCAGCCGCGTCGCGCCGGGGCGCAGGGGAAGTCCGCAACCCCTCCAACAGTTTGCTCATCTTCTGTCTTCTGTGTGCTTTCAGGAGGTGCTGAGGCTGGGCCAGAGTAAGGGTATGAGCATCGTAGCCCTGTCTTCCGCCGACATCGAGAACAAGCTCTCCGACACTCTCAACGGCGAGGTGGTGGAGCCCGTGCTGCGCGTGTACAGGGCCTACCGGTACTCGACGAAGGTGCCCCAGTGCGGCGCCTACGTGTTGTGCGTCGTGAACCAGCACGACCAGCCCGGCAAGGGGGCCGGCATCAAGCCGGGCGTCACCAAACTCTCAAGGTGACAACTGGCTTCTTTTACTCTATCGTTGCTGACTTTGTTGAGGGCGAGCAAATTCCAACTACAGTAATGCCTTCTTTTACAGCATGGTCGCTGCATGGTTCATGTCTGGCAACAATGAGACGCCTTTCTGGAAACTGTACAATGCAGCAGTAGAAGACCACAACTGCTCGGCGAAATACCACCCCAAGGAATCGTGCGCGGAATTCCACGAAGAGGATATAAGGGCAACGACAGAGTACTCACACAACGAGCTTTAAAACGAGTGCGTCTTGGTCTTGCGACGGAATCAAAGACTGTTTAATTTATGGGACCTTACTGTCAGAATGAGACGCTTCAATGCATCAGGATCTATTCAATTAAAAATTCGTATCAGTGGCAAGGAATCCTTTGCTTACACAAGGCTCTCTTCAGCCGAGTTCAGGTGAATGATCCTAATTGACACTGCTCTAGTACATGGAGCGTTCCAAAATGCCCCAGTTTACTTTGTACATAACTGTTTAACCAAAATTCTCAGGTTTTGGATATAGACATAAGGCAAGAAGCAAGTTTAAGTGGTCTTGAACACTGTGCTAACTTACCGACAACTGTGATTTTAATAGGAATGTCAATGTTGAAGAACTAGATTGTGTACATTATATAAATAAACTTTTGTGAAAATAATTCAAGTACTAATTTGTAGGAACAGCCATGAACGAAACACACTGATAAATTTATTGGTTTTGTCACATGTTCACAACAACTCAAGTAGTAAATTACTCACTCCCACAAATGTATGGACAATACATTACAAGAAGTAGCAATCAAACAACATAACAAACGGGGCAAATCACATGGCAGGATCTGAGGGTAAATAATGGAGATATTTATAATAAACTTTAAACTGGAATCCCAATACTTGATTCACTTAAATCACAACATAGCTTTAGAGGAATGAACAGCCAAATGTAGTGCATTTCTGAAACATGACTCTTAAAAAATGGCATTTTATGTCCTGAAAAATAAAAAGAAAACAGCACTTTTGCTATAAAACCTAGATAAATCAATCTTCACTCTTGGACTTCTTCTTCTTTTTCTTCTTCTTGGGCTCTTCACCATTTAAACTGTGACCACCATCACCATTTGTAACACCATTTCCATTCTCTGTTTCTGAAAACTTTCGCTTCTTGTCCTTTTTCTTTTTCTTCTCAGATGTAACCTCCTGGAAGTACACAAACATTGGTGAGATACAAAATTAAGCACAACACAATAAACTAGGCCAGCATTATTTGGTATAGACAAACTACTGTAATTTACCTCAACTGAAGGTTTAGCCTCCAGAACTTCCTGAAGGGCTTCTTTCATAACATCAATATTTTTCTTGGGAATATCTCCAGAGTCATAAAACTTGAGTCTGTCTTCCACTTGTTGTCTGAGATGCTCTCCAAACACATGGGTAGGGTTGTCTGAGAAGCAATCAATTCTTGATGCAATGGAACATTTGTTGGCCAAATAGCGAGAAATCCTCCCTTTATTTGTAGATGATGCTCGGCCAATAAAGGTAGAGTGGTAGATGAGACCATACTTAGGGGTGTTACTGCGTGTCTTTAGCGCTCTGAAAATAGCAAGATACGTATTACAGCTTTGAACATAAAAACTTAACATGGGGAAATCCAAGCAAGACCATTCTACCAACCTGAAAAGTGCCTTCTCAGCTCCCAAGATTTGAACAGTGGAAGCAGGATACTTGGCAAGGTTAGTGAGCGAACCAGCATGAGAAATCAGCCTAGCTCCGACTTGATCTCCAACAAGGCATGCAAGATTTGGTGCCACACTCTCCATCTTCACTCTTAAATAGGAAGCCATTTCCTGTCTGTAGTCGGCTAGAGATACCACACGAGAAGCAAATGTTTGAATGTTGAGCAGATCCACAGGTGAGATGTCCATACCTAAAAATTTAGAGGAATGCAATGAGCAAGAGAAGAAGAAAGTGTTTACTTGCTGAAATAAAATTTGACATTTGAGGATCTGGGTTGTACTTACAACACTATCACAAAAATCAAAGCTTATTTTATCATCATTTCCTCAAGTCAAAATAAGATAAATGAGGGAGGAAAATACTAACCCATTGACATCTTGGCTGCATCTAGAATAGCCTGAGCCTTGGAACTATCCATAACAATTTCCTCCAACCCCTCTAAACTTTCTTCAGTTAAGTCTTTGCGGTTCTTGATAAATCTGGCAGTTTTAGCATACAAGTAATTCTCTGGTACAATCTTGACAAGCTCTGGGAAGTGATAAGAGTACCACTCACTGGGGGAAAAAAACAAAACAATATATATATTAGAAAAGCTTAGAAAATTGACTGCACATACAACTTGTATCTTAAATGAGGCAAGTACCGTATCCTCATAGAGAAGGTGTTAACATCTTTGTCAAGCTGGTCCAACAACGCAATACTCTGAATGATCATGTTGTCAACTCGGTTAACATTAAACTTCACTTTAGATCTTGAGTAGGCATGTCCCAAACCAAGTTGAGCAATACCAGAAGACTTGCCAGTGAATCCTTTCACTAAATTGTGGAAGTGGAAACGGATACCTAGAGAAAAATATTTAAGTGAGAGTGAAATCATGGATAAGAAATCAAAGCAGGATCAGAATCAAAGCAAGTAATGAACAAATTACCTCGAATTATTTCAGGGACAACACCAATGTGAGTGCAGGAAATGCCTAAAATCTCATTAATGCTCGCACCAAGCTTGGGATCACTCACACCCAGCTGAACCTTTTTGGGCTTCATGATGTGGGTCTGCAGGAACACCTTGAGATCATCATGCATAATGCCTGAAACAAAAAATCAATCAATCAATCAATCAATCACGCAACCCCTCTCAATCAATCAATCAATCAATCAATCACGCAACCCCTCTCAATATCCTAAAATCAATTTTCTGCCTTTCATATTTGGAACAGTTGTCAATGGAAGGAAGTATATCCGACATTTTATCATTGGAGTCATTGTAAGCTGACCCCAACTCAAACATGCCCATTTAGTTTAGCAAGGTTCAGGATGGCCAGAGGCTCATGCCAAAGACCAGCTAGTGCTTGCAAACCAACAATAACAAAAAAAGTCGTGTCCGACATTTTATCATTGGAATCATTGTAAGCTGATCCCAACTCAAAGATGCCCAATTAATTTAGCAAAGTTCAGGAAGGTCAATGGCTCATGGTGAGTACACAGCCTTTCTCAGACTTGCAATCCATTCAAATAAAAATGTGTTTTCAAACATAATGCTAGAAAACTAAGCAGATTCAAACTCAAATGTGAAAATTAGAAAAAGGAAGGCTTTAATAGAGTAACACAGAACACAAGATGTGCCAACCCGGGCTCCAGCAAGGCATGCAAACTAATATTTTTCTGCAATTCTTAAGGAATTAATTATTTAATTAATTAATAGCTAGAGGTAAAAATATTATAAGCAGGATGACTTAATTTCAATATGTGCACAACTTTCATCTCCAAGGAGATAGGCACCCAAAATTTCGATTGAATGTTAGATTTGACCGCCCTGGGCTCAGATGAAACCAGAGAATGTCAAGAAAAATGATCAGCATATCAGGCCTAGCAGTTTTACAACAGCCTTACCTTCAGAGACTCCATTGACATTCTCCAGGGCTGCAAGAGCATTCTTGAAGGGAGAAAAGCCTACGAGCTTTATGATGCTGTTGAATCGACTCAACTCTGTCACTGATGCTTCCACCTGAGGAAGCAGCATGCCAACCTCCTCGAACTCCTTGACGGAGAACAGGGCATAGCCTGCGGCATGCTCATAGAGCACATACATGGGTTGCTGAAGACAAACAAACAAACAAACGAACGAATGTTAAAAGGATTAAGTACCCTGCAAACGTAGTTAATGCATAATGATAAAAAGAGGAAAATCGTAGATAACTGCCAGGAGAAAAATTACAACAAAATTGAGCCAGAATGCTACAGAGTTAATTTTAGCTGAGTAAACTGTACAGGGGACTAAAGTGATGGTAAAGTGCACAAATCTGCGGTCCTTCAAAATTCCACAATAGCGTGTGAAGACGACGCGTGAGGAGGAGGTTAGAAAACACACTTAAGACTGATCTAAAGAGGGACGAACCTCGGTTGGTTAGAAACGATTAGCTACAAAGACGTCTGACACCACACAACGTTTCTAAAATAATTCCTCACATCAGACCACGGGTCAACTAAAGAAAGGAGCGCCCGTCCAATAATAATTTAGAAGACGCATTGAGCAACCACGTGAGGCAAGAGCTGAGCGAAGTCGTAACTTCCCAACCAAGCCAGGCCAGGCAGATGCGGCGCGGCGCTAAACGGTTCAGAAACATAACCAATATAACGTTGATCTTAAATGCTTACCATTTTGCCCTTGTTGTTTTACAACATGTTCTAAAATGCAAACTAATGGCAACAGCGTGGTCAACGCTCGTTCCTAAATATCAACACCACCACTCCACGCTACTCCACGCCACCGCCACCTACGAACTCAGCCAGCATGTGGATGCTAAAGGAACCGGAAACGACAACCGGTTTAACGAAATTAAAGTGAGGTGCACCAACCTCACAAACTATGTGAAAAGTACTTTGCTATCGATATAAATGTCGATTATAAATTTTATTTTTAAGCCCAAAATCATTCAAAATTAATTCGATAGCAATATTTTTATCTAAGAGGCCATATGTTCTCCCTAACACTATTGTCGAAACTCATTTATGTCCTGCGATATTCATTGCAGGGTGTGGCAGTGCCGCAACTACGCAGAAGATTCAAAAATCGATATCGGCGGGCTGCTGCAGCGGGGCTTTCTGTGCTGTTCTGATCACATTGAATTTGTTTATTTATTTACATTGGTGTATTTATTTGTCTGGCATCCTTATGCCTGTCGCGATGAATGACCTCGATGATGTGGTGCTGCGTCTAGCAGCCACTCGTGTGGAGTCCAGTGGAGTGTCTTTTCAAGGAAAGGGTCTAAAGTTGGACTCCGAAGATGACGGTAGGTTATGTTCTGTATGTTTCTTACTTCGTTCTGTTGCCGTCATTTTCAAGTTTTGCGTGGTTTTAGTTTCGAATGTCATTGGCCTATTACTCTCGCCGATTTTAATTCCAAGCACTGTAGACCCAAGGTGATAGCTGTCGATTTGACGCGTTATGTCCAGCCCTTTGTTAACCCTTCTATCAATGTGTAATGTGTTATTGTGGACTCAATGGGACGTTTTCTTCTATTTCTTTGCAGCTAAAGAAGTGTTGGAGGCAATGTCCAAGTGCTCTGACCTTACATTCCTGAATTTGGAAGGCAACACTTTGGGTGTGGAAGCATCCAAGGCAATAGCGAAGGGACTTGAAACACACCCAGAGCTGAAGCGTGCTTTGTGGAAGGACATGTTCACTGGGCGAATGAAAACAGAAATCCCAAAAGCTCTGCAAGCTCTTGGAACTGGACTCATGACAGCTCAGGCCCGCCTTATTGAGCTTGATTTAAGTGATAATGCTTTTGGACCAATTGGTGTGGAAGGATTAGCTACATTACTTCGCTCACCACCTTGCTATTCTCTCCAGGAGTTACGACTGAACAACAATGGGCTAGGAATATCCGGTGGCAAGGTGATGATCAAATAAACTTTCTGAACTGTGTCATATATTTTAATTATTAAGTTAAACAGATTTTTATTTACTTTTTTATTTTATTTTTCAGATGCTTGCAAAAGCTTTGCTTGACTGTCACAAAAATGCTCAGGCAGCTGGAGAAAAGGGTTTAGGTTTGAGAGTATTTATTGCTGGCAGGAACCGACTAGAAAATGAAGGTGCTACAGCTCTTGCAGAAGTTTTTAAGGTAAGTCATATCTTCTGTAAAGTTAAATCAGCAGTGTTTTTTGTTTCTTCTTTTCACCTCCAAATCCGTCCAAATCTAACTAAGACTGAAATTAATTTTTTGTTCAGGCTGTAGGAACTTTGGAAGAAGTTGCCATGCCTCAGAATGGAATTTATCATGTTGGGATAACAGCATTGAGTGAAGGATTACGTCAAAATCCGAATCTCAGAATTTTAAATCTTAATGATAATACACTCACAGCCCGAGGTGCTGCAGCAATTTCCAAAGCTTTGCTCTTCCTCCCTGGTCTTCGTCACCTGAACTTTGGAGACTGCTTGCTAAAAACAAAAGGAGCTCAGTTCATTGCTGAAGCTCTTACAGAAAAGCACACACAACTTGAGGTAATTTTTTTTTCCGTATCTTCTGCTTACTAACTTTTAATTGTTTTTAATCTAGTTAAGTGTTGCCTTTCTCTTTTCCTTCGTTTTTTTATCTATCTAGGAAGTCTATTTAAGTTGTAATGAAATAGGCCTGTCTGGAGGTCTTGCTGTTGTTAATGCCCTGGCCAACAAGAAGAACTTAAAGAAGGTGGACTTGGATGGAAACCAATTTGGTGATGAAGGATGTGAACAAATTTGTGAGGTGCTACAAGGTTCTGGTCACCAAGAAGATATTTTAAGTCTAGAGTATGTTATTGCTTACACTCATTAATAGATAAGCATGTTAGGCTCTTTTCTGTGATCTATTCAGTTTTCATTACACCTGCTTTTCCTATTTAAGGGATGATGAAGGTGTTGATGAGGATGAAGTATCAGGAGATGAGAATGAAAATGAGGAGGAGGAAGATGAAGAGGAAGAGGAAGATGAGGATGACAAAGATGAAGATAATGCTGATGGCCATGGAGAAGTCCAGGCTCCTCCACCTATTCCAGTGCAACAGGTATGAGCTGAATGATCCTTGTGTTTTTGTTCTCATGTAACTCTGGAGATGATGGTCACATCTGGGCCTTCTTTTCAGTGCACGGTGCGTCAGTTCTTAGAAACACCTACCGGTGAAAGACTCTTGGCTGTGACTTCTGAAAAACTTCTTCAAGAAGCCAAGGTATTTCCTTCAACTAGTATTTTTTGTTTAACTTTTTAATTATCTTTCTTGGCTAACTGACCTTCAAATTATTCTTACAGTATTTATCAGACGACTGTTATTTGGAGAAAATGTTGCCCATGCTGATGAAGGTTTCCTCCTTATCTACACACAGCAATGCAAATGTCCAACAAGTTGCTCTGAAAACAAGTGAAGCTTTGTCAAGACACTTGTATGGGTGGGCCAGTCAAGGAGATTCATTCCGCTCAGCTCTAACAAATAACGCCCTGCTTGTTCACCTAGGTTTGATTAAGGTATGTTTTAGCTTCTTTTGCAACCATTTTTAAAACTGGTAATATTTTATTAAATTCCTCTTTTTTTCTCTTTGTGTTTGTAGAGTGAGGATAAAGCGTTAAAGGTCACTTGGAATTTGGATGGTTGCTTAATAGCTTTGGAACATAGCATTAAGCAAAATGTCTTTCCTGAAAGCACACAACATTTACTTCGGTTCTTCCTTGAAAGGTAAAGGTTCATGATTTGTTTCCCATTATATTCTAACTTGCTTCCCACTTAGATTCATTTTTCTTTCTTCAGGCCAAACTCTCTCGCCATTCTTCCTGTCACCAAGCAACGGATTTTGTCAATTCTTCCAAAGAGCATTGCCTAACATATTTTAGCAAACATGGCTGAATGCTTTAGACACAGCAAAATAAAGAACATGTTCTGAAGCCTCGTTATTGGTCATATTGACTCTCGGCACTGTTGGGAAATTCAAGTCAACACCCTTATTTATTTATTCTTCAAGCTTGTTTCCTTTGTGCACAATGAAATAGAAAGTGATTTTATTTTCCCATCGTTTTTGTCAATTTAAGATGTGAAGGATTTTTTAATTTGATTGTGATGTATCCTAATTCTTACCTACCTAGTACTGCCTAGATGAGGTGGGTGTTCGAGATGCAGTTTTGGTGCAGTACTTAGTAACTTGCAAACCATATCGGGACTCAAATATAATTTTAAAACGGGAAGTGTCGTTCTTTCCCTTACCTTCCCCGCTTCCTCCCAGAACCATGCTTGCGTTTTCGTGCTTGGCGCGAAACGGCTTGCTTCGATACCTCGCCCTGCTCGTTCGACCTTCGAGAGGGACGCGAGATGCGAGGTCACGAGTCACGTGACCCACGCCAACCGCCATCTTGATCGCCGCATAAACATTGGAGCCGGGCTGCAAGCTTCCGAGTCCGATCCGTTGCGTTATTATTAAACGATCTAGTGTTTGTACACACAACAGCAGCCTGCATCATGGCAGATACTCAAGAGAAAGTGACTGCAGACACCGCCGTGGAGAGTACTAAAGAGGTAGGTGCCGCGGCCGCTCGAGGGTACGCCCCGCACATTACGTGCGACGCCGAGGAAGACTATTGCGAGCCATTACGTGTATTCGCTCGGCCCGTTTGTGTCAACCCGCCGGCGCGTCGGGCCGCGGGGGCTGTATTTGTCGCGTCGCCCTTTCGTCCGAGGGCAACGAGTACGTTCCGTCCGTGGCGGGGAAGGTCGCTGGGCCCCACGCTTCGCCCTGCACTCGGACGGGACGCGGTTTCCCGGAGGCGGCAGACATGTCCGACCCGACCCGACCGGCGGTGCAGCCTTGCGCGGGCCTTGCGCCGTGCGGTCGGGGCGCTGGGCCGCGGGGCGCCCGGGGACAACAAGTAGGGTTAGGGGCCCTGGTCGGCCGGGTACCGCCAGGCGCGTTTTCGGCGTTTGCGGGGAATACCGTCTTCAAGGCTGTCCTTCTCCTTCGCGAGGGAGTCGTCTGGGACGCCCCATCAGATTTGTCGCCGCTGTCACTGCAGGCGAAGGCGAGCAAGGGTCGGTGATTGTGTTTGTACTCAGTGATGCAACTCACTAAGGGCTTTGTTTTTGTTCACCCTTGAAGGTCTCAAATCCTCCTTCCCTTTCATCTCGATGCAGCATCTTGTTTTGTTGTCATGGAATCATTTAGCGGGTTCATGTCTGATTCTAAATTATCTTGCCGTTTATTTTTTTTTCTTTCAATTTTCTCACTCTTTTTATAGATGAGAAGCTTTGATAATCATTAATATAATATGATTAGATATTTTGCTCATTGGTCATTAAAATTTTATTTCAGGAGGAGCCAAAAGTTGAAGTCCAGGAAGAAAATGACAAGCCTAAGAAAGGACGTCGTTCTAAGTCCAGTTTTGCCAAGGTTCAAGAGGAAGCACAGAGCATCACCAAAGGCCTTCCAGGCGCTGAGGTACCAGAAGGGCGCAGAATGACTCGATCAGCTGTTCGTGGCACACCCCCTGTGACTCCATCTCCACCCCCCAAGAAGGAGAAGAGAAGTGCTGGTGCAAGTGGTGGTGAAGCTAGAGGTAATCTTCACTCTTTCCTTTGTTACATTATTTTTCTCATTTTATTTCTATTTTATTTTCTTACCTTCCTTTTTATGTATTCTTCCAGGGAAAAGACGGAGACAACGAAAAATAGTTGATGATGAAGAGGAGGAGGAAGAAGAGGAAATAAATGAAAGCCCCAAAAAGGCCAAGACGCCCAAGAAAGCGGAGGAAAATGGAGATGACGGCCACGACGAAGAAGAAGCTGTGTCAAAGAAGGACGCTGAAAAGACCACAGAAAAGGAAGATGAGAAAATGGATGTAGATGAAGCTAATGGTGATGCGTCCCCAGCTGAGAAGGAAGTTGAGGTATATTCATTTGCCAAATCCATTGGTTGAATTTGATTTCTATTGATTTTTGCTGTGTGATCAGCTTTCTAATTGTTTCCTCATTTTATTTTAGCCTAAGTCAGTAGTTAACAATACTGAAAAAGATGTGGTGACTCCTGAAGAGGTCGAAAAGAAGGATGATGCCACAGAGAAGCCAAGTGAAGTGAATAAAGTGGAGCCAAAAATTGATGAAGACAAAAAAACAGTTCCTGAGAAATCCTCTATTGAGAAATCAGCTCCTGCAGAGAAACTAGATGAAGCAGAAAGCAATGAAAACAAGGCCCCAAGTGAAGAGGCTGCACCAGCAAAAGGAGTAGCACAAGAACCTGTTGCAGTGTCACAGTAATTTTTTTTTGTTTTTTTATTGTGTAAGTTTAAAAGAGTTTTTTTTTGGTCATCTTTTCATTTGAATTTATGTGTTTGTTAATGACTGACTTTCTTTCCAGACATGACAGATGAGGTCAGTTGAGGCCTCTGATGTTGGAGTTTTCCACCCTGTTGCTCCGGTTCTTCCTATGAGCATTCTGTTTCAATTTCCAACGGCATGAATGATCACTGTAGTTAAATGTTTATCTGGTGGATGTTTAAGAATATCTTTGTCTTGTTCTTATTATGATAATTGTGTTTGGTTCATCAGTTGCCAGTCAAGTGTGTACATCACTAGTTATTACAGGAGGCACATTTTATGCAGTTCTTGAGATCTATGACATCCGTTGGCTTTTCTCATTGCAAACCTAGGTTTTACTATTATGTGGCACCTGGTAGCCCTATTGTAGCAACATAGTTATGTGAAAACTAAATGCCAGCACATTGTTCTGTAGTATTTGTACAAATGTATTCACATTTACATATGTGTGTATTTACCTCCAGTCTAGGTAACTACATTAGTTTCTTTCCTTTTCTTTACAATTAATGTACTGGAAAACTAGTGCATTGATAGTTGCTGATGAATCTGACAAAAATATCCTGCAAAGGTGTATTTAAACATGAGTCTAGCCACTCTGAGTCAACTAAAGCACTCTTTATATTAATTAAGTTGGATTAGTTCTCCTTTAAGGATTTAGAACCTGTGATTTCTTATCCTTAACAGTTTATGGGTATTGAATCCACTCAAACTACCTGTAATTGACCCATTTCCTATTTTGTGTTGGTATTGTTTTGTAACATGTGTTTTCAACACACATACATGTTTTAATTTTATCTTCTCCTATTGTGATTTTATGAGAGACTAATTTCAATTCCTTGACCTTGATGTGGGCCCTATTGACTGGTGGGGTAAGCACCAATTGATGAAGTGTGTAATGTATTCCTGATAATTATAAAGTTTCTTATGATATGAAATCATTTATTGCTTACTTTGTTTTTGTTTTTTCCCCACGTGTTTTCTTTCTTCTTCTGTTGTTTACTGTTTGTTAATTAGAGGCGCTTATGAATAGACTCAGAACTGATAATTTCTGCTGCCTTCTGATAAAGTTATGATTTATCACAAGGGAAGTTAACTTCTGATGTTTTCAATTTGTCAAGATGAATACAATTTATTCCTGAGAGGTCTGAAATGTGTTTTGATTTGTTCACCGTGTAGCAATGTGTGCGGCATAAAGTTGAGCATTGTATAAATTATTGAAGAATTGTCAAAATTAAGTTGTATCTTGTTTTAGTCACAATGATAAGTGTGAGGATGGAAAGATGCACGAGTAAATGAATGTAATTGTTGTGAGTAAAGGGGTTTATCCTTCGATTATCAACTTCATATTTTGTCTCATCAAGATGAAATTTTGATAGACGAAGTGTTCACTAAAGCGAAAACTATGTACCTAGTTTTGAAGTCAACTTTTTTTGTAAATATTGATTTAAAGTTTTAACTAAAGAAATATACTGACTTTTAAGTCTAGTTGTATTATTTATCAGGGTTCACACCGGTCAGGGAAATCAGGGAAGTCATGGAAAAGTCAGGGAAAATAAAAGGGGCACTGGAAGTCAGGGAAAGTCAGGGAAATTCGATTTTGCGTCAGGGAAAATTTGAAAAGTTCGTCAAAGTATGGATTTTGAACGCCGCACGTGTGGAAGCTGCATGCAATTGACTCTAGAACTGCACATTAATTTTAAAAATAAAGTCAGGGAAAATAGGTAATTTTTACACTGGATATCAGGGAAAAGTCAGGGAAAACGAAAAAGGGAATCTGGTGTGAACCCTGTTTATTTGAGCAAAGGAAATGTTAGTTCAGGTTCTCTGCGTTTCCCTTCTCCCCTTACACAGACTTTCATTTTAATAATAAATCAGTCAAGTGTGTGAATCTGTGTGTTTGTGCTGGAGTAGTGTATTTGTGTGTGTGCAAGGATTTTATTACAAGTTTCCCAAATTGAGCAATTCATACCTAAGTACCTTAATTGTTAAATTTGGATTTTACTGTTTGCTTTGACCGAGTATAATGTACAGATTAACGCTGAGCTTTCTGGTCATGTCATTAAAGTACGCTGTATAATTTCTGTTGCTCTGCACTGCGCATGGTTTCATAGTTCACTGTGCATAGTGCCAAATTCAATTAAACCAGCAGTTTTGGGTTTTATCTGTCAGGATTGTTCAATCTTCCATCACACCTTTCCACCAGCTCGTTTATGAGTTGAATAGCTGGTATGTTAAGTTTGTTTTGATCTTCTACAATATAAATGATTTGAATTAGTACAGCATTCTTGTCTTCACACTGAGTGAAGCTGTTTGTCTTATGAGACTGCCTGAGTCCAAATAGATCTCTTACACAGACCGCCATAATATTTATTTAACAGATGTTGCATATAATTGAAGATGTGAACAAGAGTGATATTTGTTAGTGAATCCGGAACTTGGAGTACAATGTGTCGAGGCTGATTTAGTTGTATAGTGTTTTAGGAAACTGCTTATATTTGTTATTTCCCAAGTATCATTACTTATATTTCAACCTATCTGTCCTCTTACAAAATGTCATGACTTTTTTAAAAAAATAATTTAAAGCCTCATTTTAGCATTTAAAAAATGTTCACTCTGCAGAGATCCTGTACGTTAGCCTCTGACAAATGTATATGCTTAAAAGCTATGTATTTTGGTACTGTGTAACACTGTTTTGGGATGTCAGATTTTTCCCTTCTTGTTTGTCTATCACAGTAATAAAACGGTTAAAAAAAAAAAAACTTCAGCATCATGATATTTATTTAACAAATAAATTCCAATCAAAGAGAAAGTGGCTCAATCTCTATGGAGCAAACATATATGACACAATTTGCATATCGAGGGCGTTAAATTCTTCTGGACCGACCGGCCAGTAGAAGGTAGAGAGGTAGAAGGCCAGTTGGCGGTGTGAAGGGCAACGGACAAGGCTAGAGGCTGCGCCTCGCTCGCCTCGCCTGCCGCGGAGACTCGCTTCATCGCGCTCTCTCTCTCTCTCTCTCTCTCTCTCTCTCTCTCTCTCTCTCTCTCTCTCTCTCTCTCTCTCTCTCTCTCTCTCTCTCGCATCCCTACGAGACGCCCTACGAGACGCCACACGAGCGCGACAGAGAGGGAGCCATGAAACTACTCTGCGGAATCAGTTTGCTGTTGCACGGGCTGATAAGCCCCGGCCCAGTGCCCCTGTAGACTGATTCCGAGAGTCGTTTTCGTCGCGCTGTCTCTCTCGCACTCACGGGGCGTCCCGTACATGTGGGAGAGAGACAGCGTGACGAAAACGACTCTCGGAATCAGCCTGCTGGCGCTGGCGCTGCTGGCCGACGCGGACGGGGAGGGGGAGGGAAGGCCGGCGCGGGCCGGCGATACCCCTCGCCTCCGGATGCCCATGGCGCTGGGCAGGGGATATCGACGACCCGCGACACCAGCCTCCACTCCGCTCGGGGGAAAGAGCAATGACGAAAGTAGAGCGGGTTTGAGATGCAACGGAAGCGGATATTTGACGCCTGCTTATGGAGAGAAGCCTTGCTCTGACTCTGAAAGGGGAAGATGCAAATGAGGAGTCCGTTTTCCGTTCTAGAGCTAGTGTCCCTACGCGGTGCCAGTCAGCCAGTCAGAGCGCTATCATGATGCACGTGCTCCCCGAGCCTCCCTTTGCCACATGTTCACGTGTCCTACACTGTGTTACGGAAGGACAGAGTCTCGTGGGTAAACACCCCCGCCCCCTTTTCCAACCCCAAGGCTGCAACAAATTTTTACACCTCGTAATGCATCTTCACCCCTTTCTGCCACCTGGGAAAATAGCTCACCAACAACCACCTCTCAGATTGTCCAGTGCATGAATGAAATCACTCCCGAAACGAAAATACGGCCTGGAGTGAGCCCGAGACGCAATCCAAGGAGCCCCTGTCCCCGTCACTCGCTGGGGCTGGGAATAGCTCCCCGAGATGATCTGCCGCGACCCCAGTTCCCACTTGCCTTGGGACCCAAGGAGAGGCTCACCCTTGACCCCGCTAGAGCCCTGGTGCACCTTTTCGGAGCCTCGGCGGCCTCGGCCCTCGTCCCGGCTGGTCCCGGCTGGTCCCGGCTAGGCGAGCATTCGGCCCCTCAGTGCGCGGCGAGGCTGGTCGGCAGGGCATACCTGGGCGTATTAGGGCGTCGAAACGTAACCCAGCGCAGCCTAGCCACCGCCCGCGGCCTCAGCCTCGGCCACCTCGGCCAGTGGAGTCACTCCAGTGCAGTGAGGGACCTAGGACAGGGAAGGGACCTAGCGCGCCCACTGCACGCTCCGAGCCGCCGAAGGAAACCAACGTCCTGTACGAGTCGCCAGTAAGTAGCAGCATCCCGTCCGAAGTCCGGACATGTTGTAGGGAGCAAGGAGTGAATTTCGCCTTGGATTGTGCCGCACTGTACAACCGTTTGGCAGGTCAGCGGTTCATTTTATTGGCACGGTTGATTATCTGTATCACCTGATACTCAGCTCATAACAGCGTAGAATTTTTTTTAAAAAAAGCACATAAATATCTTACATGTACGTACGTTTTTTTGTGGGCGATGGATGCCCGAACTTGGAAAGCACGGGACGAGCGTTAAGAGTGTACAATCAGCTGGCAGTACGCTGGAAGTACCGGTGCTCCGAAGCCGGTGCCGGGAGCCGGCAGAGGAGACCCAGCTGATGCCTCGGCCCCACCTCGGCCCCACCTCGGCCCCGCCCCACGCCCCATCGGGTAGGTCGGGGTCGGCCAGTGGTCAGGGCCGAAGGGCCGTGAGTCAGGACGCTGGGATCTCGGCGAGGCCCTCCGCCTTCCTCGTCCCTCGAGCTGCATTGGTCTCGACCTCGGGCGTGGCGGGGCGGGGTGGGGCGGCATTCTCAGGGCGTGCGTCGCCCCCCCCCTCTCTTGTGTAGATTTACATTGGACGAAACCGTTTCCTTGTTCCGTCCCTGGCTTCTGCGTTCCACCCCTTGCAGGCGACTGTTGGCTCTTACCGCACAGCGCTTCGTTGTTGAATGTTGCCTCTCTCACGCGTCCCGTTCGATGTTCGATGCACGCAGTACTAGCCTTGCAGACATGGTCCTGGGGTGCTGTCTGCTGCCGATACCCGAGCTGTCCTTGCTGCTGCTGGCCGTGGTGCTGCTGACGCTGCTGCTGGCCGACATCAAGAAGCCCCCAGGCTACCCGCCAGGTACTGGAGTACGCCCCCGCCACGTGGACGTCCATGGAGCCGCCGCCGGGCCGCTTGGCTCGCGACGCTCCAGGAGCTCCAGGCTTCAGAACGTCCGTGACTGGTTGCGTTGCAGGCCCCGCCTGGTTCCCGGTCGTCGGCACGTACCTGCAGCATCGCCAGCTGCAACGCGAGTACGGCTACCTGCACGAGGTGTGGCGCAGCCTCTCGCGGCAGTACGGCGCCGTGGTGGGGCTGCGCCTGGGCCGCGACAGGGTCGTGGTGGTGTCCGGGGCCGCCGCCGTGCGCGAGGTGCTGACCCACAGCGCCTTCGACGGCCGCCCCGACGGCTTCTTCTTCCGGCTGCGCTGTTTCGGCGAGCGACTGGGTAACTAGCAAAGCTAGCAAAGCTACAACGCTAAATGGCGTTGCATGTGCGGGGACTCGAACCTGCGATGTGTCGGTCCGCAGGTGTGGTGTTCACGGAGGGCGAGCACTGGCAGGAGCAGCGGCGCTTCGCGGTGCGCGTGCTCAAGCAGTTCGGCCTGGGCGGCCGCAGCATGGAGGAGCAGGTGGCCGAGGAGGCCGCCGAGCTGGTGACGGCCCTGCGCGCGCGCGTGCTGGCGGCGCGCGGCGCGGACGGCTGCGTGGCCATGGCGCACGCCTTCGACGTCAGCGTGCTCAACTCGCTGTGGGCCATGCTGGCCGGCAGGCGGTTCGCGCTGGACGACGAGCGGCTGGCCGGCCTGCTGCACACGCTCAACGACTGCTTCCGCCAGACGGACGGCTCCGGCGGCCTGCTCAACCAGATGCCCTTCCTGCGACACCTCGCGCCTCGCCGCTGCGGCTACACGGACACCGTGCGCAACCTCAACAAGCTGTGGGACTTCCTCAGGGTGAGTACGAGGCGTCACGAGGGCCGCGGCAGCGTTTCTTCACCGTGCACGCGATGTTCACCATCACCGCCCCCACCCCCTCAGGAGACCATCGTTGAGCACGAGCAGACCAGGGTACCGACCAAGCCGCGTGACCTCATCGACGCCTTCCTGGAGGAGATGCAGGGCCGAAAGGGCACGGACAGCACGGGCAGCACGTACACAGGTGGGCGCCCGGGTCCCAGGTCGCCGTCTGCCGCTCCAAATCAAATGACACACGCAAAGGACTGACGTGCCCCCTCCGACTTGGCGTTGCAGAGAAGCAGCTGCTGTCGCTGCTGCTGGACTTGTTCATGGCAGGCGCCGAGACGACGAGCAACACGCTGGGCTTCACCGTCATGTTCCTGCTGCGCCGCCCCGACGTGCAGCGCCGCGCGCAGGAGGAGCTGGACCGCGTCGTGGGGCGAGGCCGGCAGCCCAGCCTGCAGGACAGGCCGCGGTGAGTGGCCAGCTCGTCGACGCAGGGTGGGTACGGCGAGCCGAGGCTGAGCGCCCCCTGTCTCTTCTCCAGGCTCAACTACCTGGAGGCGGTGCTGAAGGAGGCGCAGCGGCTGGCCAACGTGGCGCCCGTCGGCGTGCCGCACAGGGCGATGCAGAACGCCACCATCATGGGGCACACCGTCCCGAAGGACACCACCGTGCTGGCCAGCCTGTGGTCCGTGCACATGGACCGCGAGTACTGGGGCGACCCCGAGCGCTTCCGACCCGAGCGCTTTCTGGACGACGCCGGCCTCAAGTCCGCGGAGTACCTCCTGCCCTTCGGCCTGGGTCAGTACAGTTGCCACCGGGCGCTTCGCTCGGCCTGGCTCGGCGCCACGCTTGACCCGCAGCTCACACTCGTCGCTCCCGTTGCAGGCAAGAGACGCTGCCTGGGCGAGAAGCTGGCCCGCTCCAACCTGTTCATGTTCCTGGCCTTCTTGCTGCACCACTTCTCGATGGAGCCGTGCCCGAAGCACCCCGTCGGCGACCCGATAGAGGACCGCCACTTCCTCGACGGCTTCACCTTGTGCCCCAAGCCCTTCTGCGCGCTGCTCACTGCCAGGGACGCCGCAACGGAGCACGCCGACGGCCAGGGCTGAGGGACTGCGAGCAAGACTGCGAGCCTAGCGCATAGTAGAGTAGATCGTTTTTAAAATGACCATTCCGATTAAAAATCGTGTTTTTGTGCGTACGCCTTTGTTTTGAAAAGCCACCTTCGAACAAAAGACCACCATACGCGACATCTTACAAGCGATAATCGTTTTAATGACATACATCTCAGAAGCGGTCCTGCCTCACGGGACGCAGGTTGGCCCTTCCCGCCGCCAGGGCCCTGTCGGCAGCGCCACCGTCACCGCGTCTCCGCGCCGGCGGCGAGTAGTCCACGGGGGGCAGGGCGGGGGCCTGAGGGGCTTGGAAGTGGGGCTGGGAGGGGGGCTGGAAAAGTGCGTGTGAGGGGGCCTGCGAGGGGCCTTGGTAGTGGGTCTGTGAGGGGGCCTGGAAAAGTGCGTGTGAGGGGGCCTGGGAGGGGGGCTGGAAAAGTGCGTGTGAGGGGGCCTGAGGGGGGCCTTGGTAGTGGGTCTGGCTGGGGGGCTGGAAAAGTGCGTGTGAGGGGGCCTGAGGGGGGCCTTGGTAGTGGGTCTGGCTGGGGGGCTGGAAAAGTGCATGTGAGGGGGCCTGAGGGGGGCCTTGGTAGTGGGTCTGCGTGGGGGCCTGGAAAAGTGCATGTGAGGGGGCCTGAGGGGGGCCTTGGTAGTGGGTCTGGGTGGGGGCCTGGAAAAGGGCGTGGGAAGGGACGTGCGAGGGAGGATCGGCGAGCGCGGCTCGTGACAGTCGCAGCCCCTGGCCCGTCTCGGGGTAGCCGACGGGCAGGGGGCCGGGGCTGAGGGGCCCGAGGGCGGCGCGGAGTCTGCCGCTGGGGAAGTGCTGGCTGAGGTGGTGGTCTTCGACGTGGTGTTGTGGCGGCGCGTCCTCCACGAAGCCGTAGCGATGGTGCGGCGGGGGCCGGTCCTCGAGGCGGCCGCGTCGCACGTGCACGTCGACGTGCTTGTCCACCTCCTCCATCCACATCAAGTGGGAGATGTCTTCGGGGTCATCCTGCAAGCGGTGCCACGGCCGGTTAGCGGACATTCGACAACGACTCGAAACGCTGTGGGTGACTCACCTTGCTGAGGTAGCCGAGGTCGTGCCCGGGGTGCGCGTTGGCACGCTGGTTCCCGTTCTGATCGGGCTTGAAGGTCCTCCAGGGGTGCTCCGCCTCGTCCGGGACGAACACGGGGTTGTCCATGCCCTCCTTGTCGCCACTGTGGAGGAAAAATGAGACTGCATCACGAAAGCCCAGCATCTCCACCTTAACGCGGCGCGCACTCTCACTTTGGGTACAGGAAGCCGTCGATGGGTCCGTCTGCTTTGGTGGCGGCCTGCGACGCGCTGGCCGCGTCGCCCTGGTTCCGGTAGTTATGCAGCCTGGAACCAAGGCTGAAGTAAAGAACAGGTCTCTCGGTCGGAACGACAACAGGATTGATTCTGTGAGTCACCTCCGCAGCACCAGCAGCATGCAGGCCACGTTGGCCAGCAGCAGCACGCCGCCGCGCAGGGCCAGGGCGAGGACGGCGCCGGGGCACAAGCGCAGCGCCGTGAAGCCATCGTCGGGCCAGTACTTTTGCCAGCTCTCCAGCAGCACCAGGTCGCGCACCATGGCGGCGGCCACCATCACGTCCACCGTGGTGACGACGATCACGGACGCGGCCCACAGCACCACCGCCGCGAGGTCGGCCCGCGGGTTGGCGCCGCAGCACAGCCCTGCGAAAGGCGCCGAAAGGCGCCGACAAGCAGTTAGGCTACTCGGAATGGGACTGCGGCACCGGCGGGCACCTTCAGAAACCTGTGGCGACGCGTCGCCCTGGAACCAAACTTACGCGTCAGCAGCACGAACGACAGCAGGAGCATGAGGGCGTTGGCGGCGAGCGTGGCGATGGAGAAGTACAGCATCTGCGTGGCCGACACGACGCCCTCCTCTGGGAGGTCGGGCAAGGCGGCGTTCTCTGCGACAGGGCATCAAGGCCGTCATGGCGCCTGCGAGCGGCGGACTGACGCGCCCGCAGCGCCGGGCTGCCGGCGTGGTGCCTACCTCCGCGGCGCTCGCTCCGCCGATTGGAGGAACGCCACGCGCACACGTACGGCCAGAACGGCCGCGTGAGGCGAACTTCTCTTTCCACGCGCTGACCTCAGACTGCTTACCCTTAAAGTACATGTTGTACATGATGAACTCCCAGCTGTTCCATTTTTCGATCTCTTCCGTGATGTCCGGCACGGGCAGCATGCCGTAGTGCAGCAACACGGCCAGGGCGCCGAGCGCCGTCCACACGATGCCCTGGAGCTGCACCCACCTCATGTTAGTCTGGTTTGCATCCCAATGACGTCATTCCGACTGCCGACTGATTACGCAGGGTTTTGTCGCTCTGCCACTCTCGAGCACCCCTTCGGAACGCCCCGTGAGTGCGAGAGAGACACAGCGAGGAAATCAGCCCACTGTTGACCGAGTGCTGTCTAATTTTCCTGCTGCGCCGCATGTTGTGTTGTCTCTCTGTCTTTCTCGCACTCATGGAGCGGCCTGTTGGAGCGCGAGAGAGATAGAGAGATAGAGCTAAGAGACTCTGTTCGGAGTCGGCCTTCGTCAAGGGGCCAAGGAGTGGGTTAGGCAAGAGGACGAGCAGTCCTCTGTTCGTCGCCTCGGGACTTTCCTTCCGAGGCCCTGGTCATGCCCTGGCCCAGAACAGGGAGGTGGGAGTCATTCATCACAGCGTCAGCCAAACAGCCTATCTTATCGAAAACGCGCTTCATCGGTGTGAGTGCATCACGGCCATTTGTGAGGAACCTTCACGCAAATCGCGAAACACGGCCCTTTGTGCTAGCTCGTCTCAACCCCGGACTTAACGACTAGAACCTAGGGGTGGCTTCGGCCCGCCCTGCATAACGTTTCGTCGCTCTGTCCCTCTCGCACCTCTATGCTTTGCGACACGCCTGAATGAGCGCGAGAGAGACAGAGCGATGACAGCGACGCGCGGAGTTACTCTGCTGACGCTGAAGCTCACCAAGGTCGACGTGGCGGCCCGCTTCGCCGCCGTCCTGAAGGCGCGCTCCGCCTTGGTGGTCCGCGATTGCAGCCTGGACGGCGAGCTGAAGCGCGGCGGCGGCGTGGAGGGGTGCTGCTTGTGGAACAGGTTCATGTCCTCGGCGACCTGGGGGTGGTTCAGGGCGGGTCCCGCTTGCCCGTTCCCCGCCATCCTGGCCGTGTTGTGCGTCAGCGCGAGTGACCGCCGCTAGCCGCTCTGCTTGGTCAGGATCGGGCGCGACAGCCGACAGCCCGGCCGTGCGCAGCAGTGCGCAGCGGGTGGATGACGGAGGTGCACTAGGGCCGCCAGGGCCGCTAGGGCGGCCAGGGACCTCGCCGATGACGACCTATCCACGAGGCGCTGTCTCGGCGCTGTCGATCCGCGTCACTCGGGTGCCGGACGGCGAGGACTCGCGGCGGCTGGGGGTGGGGGAGACCCGGGGCCACCACAGGGAAGGCCCAACCATCCGAGCGCTTGGCGGGCCCTCTACCTCTACGACGGGCTTCTCTCTACCTCCCCTCCCGCTGCCCGAGTGCGGTTCGCTCCTATCTAATCATGCCGGCGTTATCAACAAGCCATCGCTGGCCCGGCCCACCCGGGCTGCACCGCGGTGGGCCGCGCAGGGCACAGGTGGTGAGATATTCCCAGTGCCGCCGCCGCCGCGGATTCGAACGGCGGAGTCAGCACGGCGATACTCCGCGCCATCGTGCTGCTTCATTCCACCGAGGCCGGAGTATCGGCGACGCTGTAGAAGCTTACAAGTCCGGAAAGCAGGGCGCACGCGAAGCATGCGAGGAAGTGGGTGAAAGAATCAAAAGTTTAAGTACTGATACTCGTACTTGCGCAGGGGAAATAATGGACCAAAAAGTAATTGTTTAGTTTATTTTTGGTAACATTAAGGGTTACATATCACAGAACTGTTTCAGTGGGGAGAGTAAAAAACATTGCATGATAAGAAATCAATAGGATATGACTAGAATATGAGAACACATATGTATGGACGGATAGACAGAAACATTAATTATAGATTCAAAGATTTAACAGGGCACTGATCAAGCTAAGCTGAACATGACAGAGAAGTTGATTCATCCAATTCAGGAAGCTCAGCATCAGACCCATCAGCTGTAGAATACACACAATCTTCTGAGAAATTTGGCTGATGAATTCTTTTCATGTGCTTTCGAAGAGCGCTTCCAGTTATGAACTTCTTGGGACATTTTTCACATGGATGTGGCCTTTCTCCAGTGTGACTACGCATGTGAACATTCAGTCTTTGAGAGAAGGTCTTCTTACAAATTGGACAGGTAACTTTTTTTATTTTGTCCAGATGCCACTTCAAATGAACTTGAAGATAAGACTTGCTCAAGAAGCCCTTTTGACATTTGTCACACTTGTAAGGCTTACTATCTTTATGTGAATTAATGTGAGTTTCATAAAAGTCTGCAAATTCGCCAGAAAACCTTGAATTTATTACATCTAAAGGAAAGATTTAAAAGTAATAAATATAAAGTGTACTGACCTTTCCGAGTAAATCCTTGAGAACAAACTTCACAGGTAAAAGGCTTTTTTGTATCATGAGATTTAGCATGGTGATTTAAATTACCCAAACTTTTGTACCGCCGCCCACAAAATTTGCACTCAAATTTCTTGTCATTTGAATGACTTCTTTTGTGGGCCTCCAAATCACTGGGTTTAATAAAAGTCCTATCACATTGATCACATTTTGATAATGCCTTTTTTAGTATGTGGGTGGTTTTGATGTGATGTTCCAAGTGACTTCGGAGCTGGAAGGTTTTGCTACATCTAAGTAAGGGAGATGGAAAACAAAAATGTTAAGTTAAAAGATTTACAAGAATTTTTAGAATAATATTTAGAAACAATACTATTGAAACTCACTTATAACAAACAAAAGGGGATGAGTAAGATCGGGAATTTCCCTGAGCTCCTCTCTTATTACTCATCACAACTTTTTGGGAAGATGAAGTTGACTTCTCTCCAGAATGGTCTCTCAAATGTGTTTGGTACACACATGGATGGGAAAATTTTATGGCACAGACTTCACAGTGTTTTTGATAAATAAAATGTACAAGAAACATATGATCATCAAGCTGTGCTTGGTTGTGATTAAGTTGCCCACAGAGCTGAAAAAATAAAACTCTTATGATTTTTAAAGCTTAACAAAATAGAAATAGGTAACAAAAACTGGGGAAAAGCTGAGCATACCTCACACAGAGAAGAATCAGATTGTGAATAAGAAGACAAATGACTGTTCAGATGTTGGATTGAAACAAACAAATTATCACAAACATCACAGGCTATGCTAAGCTGTTGATCTATATTTTTTTGTCTTTGAATATTTTCTTGAATCTTCTTATCTGATCTCAGGATCTCATGACAATTTTTATTCAGGCAATCTAAACTATGAGGGCTTTGTTCCTCAGCTTGCCGAACATTAGTTGGAAGGTTGAGAGGCAAACAATTTTCCTCCTTCTCTAAAATGTCTTTTGGTTGTTTTCCTTTCCTACCTTCATCCTTGTCACACTGTCTAAAAATGTCTTCTTTGCAATTTGTTGAAGACCGCAAATTTTTTTCTCCATAGCTTGCACCCCCATAAGCTTCAACTGTTCCACCCACCTGCTGAAATTCACTTAATTCTTTTGAACCCTCCAAGGTGGCATTCACATCACTGAGAGTGTATGTCTCAATCTGTGAATTAATTGACTCCCTATCTTTCATTGTTGATAAAGAATCAGATGAGACTTGATACAATAAAGAAGGAATTTTTGACGGCTTCGTCGATTCTTCATTTCCAATTGTGTGAGTGGTGTTATCTCCACCATGCATTAGTTGAGATGCGTGGTGTTGACCCAAGGATAGACTCACTTTGTTGATACTGTTCGCTAGGGAGAGGGCTCTCCCCGAAAGTAATAAATATTCTTTTTGTTCGTTGTTGTTCATCTGATGTGGGAATATGACATGTTATGAGTTTCAAATAAAGCAAGACGAATATTTCAAAAAGAAGAAACATCTTCTTACTGTTTTCTGTTGATTTGATTGCTCTTGAAGACTCACAGGTCTTGCAACACTGGGGTTTCCAACAATAGAATCCTGAAATAGCTCTTGAACACAAGCAGCAACTGAGGGATCTTTGACTCTTGAGTGAATATTCATTATTGAACCCTCATCTGGATCCATCAAATTGATTGGTAACTTGGCAACTACCTGAGGTTTAGGCCCACTTTTCATCAAAGCTGCAATATCTTGCTTCAGTGATTCCAGTTTGCTTTCAAGAGTGTCTACTGTATCCACCAAATTAAAGCAGCTCTGACATAATAACTTCCCATTTACATCCAGAAAGTCAGTAACTTCAATTGATACAACCTGAAGAAAAAAAAACAAAAACAATTAGAAATACAACCACATTAGACATCAGTTTGAATTGGTTTGACTATATTTTCTTTGAAGCAGACCTCATTAAGTTTAGTAAGTACTGGGGTGTGAGAACTTGTTGTGAGTGGCATCTGGTTATTCATTTGGACAAAAACACTTCCTGAGTTGGAATCAGAGGCACTTTTCCCACATATTACACACTTCAAGATAGTATGGTAAGGAGTCATGCAGTTTTTTAGATGTGACTCAGACTGCAGTTTTGTGTCTTCTACAGTGCTGGGTTCTTTTGATTCCTTCAGAGGTATGGAATGATCTAAACCGGCTATGTCTTCATTCCTGATGGCAGCTGCACATCTGTTAATTGAATTCTCTTCTTCACTTACAACACCTTGAAGCAAGGAACACTTTATATCTTCAATAAAAATCTGAAAAACGCATTAGTTTTTAATAGCATATTATACATCAGAAAAATATTTGTTAAAAACCAAGCATTTTGCATACCTCACTCTCAGTCATTTGCGATCCAAGGTCATCCCCTGTATCCTCGACAATTATGTCACTTTCATCACTATCACTTGCAGCAGATGATAGCTGATTGCTCAGCTCTGCTGGCCTTCCTTGACTCTCCTGATTTCCTGGATGAGTGTATGCACTGCAGCTAGGCATGTACTGGTCGAAATGTTCCTGAGTGAAATTAGTCTCAACCCGAGTAGCAGCACCCGTATTTACGTGCGATGATGTCTTGCCTTGAACACTGTTTTCAAGAAGCATTTGAGGCACTTCTGTTTCTTTAAAGTTCTCTTCCTGAAGTTGAAGAGAAAAAAGAGCATCTTCTGAAATTATTCCTGGTATTTGTTGTGAAGAATAAGCACAGTAAGAGTCTTTCAATTCAAGTCCTTTTCCACTGAGATCAGATTTCCCACAATAATTTGATGTCATACTAGTATTGGATTCTCCCATATCCTGATTCTTTTGGTCAGCTGGGTCAAGCAAAATGTAATTGATTTGTGGTGCTGGGCTCTGGTCAGGATACTTGTATGCAGCTTTCTGCATTTGAGGTGTGTTATAAGCTGCAAACCAAGCCTGTGAATCCATCGCTGACCCAGCACTTTTGGCTGGTAGGCTCACAAGATCTCTAATCGGTGTAACTTTAGAGTAGAGGTCACTAATTGGTGAACAAAGCTGACTTTCCACTGGCACAAAAGTGCCACCATTGGAACTGCAGCATGGGCTCAATTGGGCACTGCATATCGCAACCTTGTCTGACATAGAGGGATGCCATTGAAATGAATCCAGTTGACTGTATCCACTAAAACCAGATGAAGAAAAAGAGTTTTGACCAGGAAATCTATTATAGATGGCATTATATAATGAGTTTGTAGGATCCGCTCCCATTCCGACTGTTGGGGAAGAATAATTAACTGTAGGATCCTTCCTGCAAGCTGGTGATGATCGGACATGGGCTATAGCTTGAGCTGCCTGAATAATGAAACACAGAAAGGAACATTCAGTACAAGTCAAAATCATTGCAAGCAAACGTAAATGAGTTCTTTCCAATTCGGCTTACCTCTGTTGAGATAATTCCACAAACTTGGCAATGGTAATGGTCAGAGGTATAAGTGCAGGAGTTGAAGCAGCAATCGACACCTCTAAACAGAAGTCCACAGGCATCAGCATCCCAGGATGATGCATCTTTCCCAGCGAGATCCTTTTTGAGTTCCTCATTGGTGCCCTCCATTCTAGAGAGATGACAGATCAACAAAGTGAATCCGCTACCTATACTGGACCCTGCCACTGAACATCACTGGTACACATTGCTCAGAAAGTATAAAAGAGAACTTAAAACTTAATGACACACCTTTCCACTTTATGAATCCTGAATTTATGCTGCAGTCATTTCACAATATGGGATTTTCCCTGTTCCATTCATTATGTCGACTTTAATAACAACGTGTCAGTCTGGTTCCATTTCATCCAGTCTTCAGTAACGTTACTGATGAACTAAATAGACAAACCATCGTCCTATGCAGCAGATTGGTTTTGTTTACATCCAAGTTCCGTTCCGTTCAGTGTAGGTTATGTTTGTACAGTAGTGTACAGTGGTCGATTGGTCGGTCGGCGCCCGTCGGCCCAAGGAACGGGGGAACGTACCCCCGTGTTTACGGTTTGGGGGAGGGGGTGTGATGAAGAGTGCGATCTGTCAGTGTATTTATTTACATTCAAAAATTTCCCCTCCGTTCAAGACCCATGCCAGCAGATAAAATGGTTCCAGAATTAGCAGATGACTATGCTGCATTCCTTAAGTTTGACTTGACTAAAGAGGTATGGATATTTATGTGTTCATAATATGTGAAGATTCTACTTTAACCTCGAACCTAATGCATTTATTTTTAATATAAATATCCATTTGACGTTACATTGACTTTCTTTCAAAATTACAGCTTAGTGCAGCGACAGAATCAGTGGAGGATATGTTGACAAGATTAGAAGAATTTCAAAGTCTTATTCACATGGTATTAATTTGTTTGGATATTTTCAAATTATGTTCACATATCTGTGAATCTCCAAATCACTTTCTTTATCTGCAGGTTGAAGCTGATGGGTTTGAAGGCGTGAACTCTTTGTCAACCGAGATCCTTGGTCGCAAAGGCGAATTAAAGCAGTTAGGTGATCGCATCGATGGATTGGAGCATCTAGTCCATCGGGTCAAGCATGATGTTGACAAAGTTGAATCGCTTCTAAACACAGCTGAAGCAGAGGCTAACTCAGCAGATGGTGCACCAATTTTGAAAGCCCTTGGCTCTCTTTTCACAGTAAGAGAAAGTATAAGTGTTTTTACAAATTTATTTGTTTGCACACCTGCAACGAATTTAAAGCTCTGGCATTTATCGTAACTTTTCAGAAGAAACCTGTCGTGGATTTGGCAGGCACATCAAGAACAGCTCCTTCCACACCATTCTCCCCTCCTGAAATATTCCAAGCCGACAAAGTATTTTCCTCACCAAATGATGCAGAATCGTCATCTGAACAGTCCAAATGATATTATAGTAACAAATTCTTGTTAACTTCTAACAGAAAGTCTATGTTATGTCTGTTTTGGATTATTCATGTTATAAAAAATATAGTTTGATAAAATAAAATTTTTGAACAGGTTTCTTGCTCTTGACTGAGTGCTCTCCCGGTCTCTGTCCCACTCTAGCGCCTGGACGCAGGCAACTTCTCTGACACCAGAGAGCGGGACGAGCGCCTGCAGATAGGCTACCTCTCCGGCACTTACCTTCGACCGGAGCGCCTGAAAGTAGGCAACACTTTTGACATCCATTTCACTCTGACGCCTGGCGGTAGGCAACGTTACAGAGATGCCCGGAACCCTGGGTGCCAGGGCCAGGCAGCAGGACTTATTTTCCTCGATAGTAACACGAAGTTCGTTGGGCGGCGGGGCCCAGGCCGCCCAGCCTCACTGCCACGTGCCGTCGCAGGCATCTCAGTCCCCTCCCCGGCCGAATCTATCGGATTGGAACCCATCCGACCGCAGCCAGCGAGGCAGGCGAAGCACACCCGCGATTTGGACTGAGATGGGCTGTAAAAGTAATTCTAGGGTCAGGCATTCTTTCGCAAACCGGCTTTGCAAGTAGTTGAGGCCTGGCTCGTCCTGCGGCCGCCGCGCCACGCCAGGCGCCCCCCTCTTTTCTCTCTCTCTCCCTCTCTCCTGCCCCGGCCGCAAGCTGAGCCGCCGCTTGTGCGAGCGAGACGGCGCGATGCGTTGGGCGTCGCGTCGCCGCGTCGCGGTCGTGACGTGGAGTTCGAACGCGGCCCCCGGGTTGCTGAACTGTGATGAGGTGTTGCGGCCCGGCCAGTGAAGCGACCATCTCTCTCGCACTCGCGGCCTGGGCCAGCCTGGGCAGCCCTGCGGCCGCCATGCCTGGCCGCCTGGCCATGCCGCAGCGCAGTGCTGCAGCAGTGCTGTTCTCTGCACTGGGTCACAGTGTGAACGCCCTTCACTGGCCTGGCCGCTGGGGCCGCTGGGCTTGCCGGCGTAGTGGAGGGCGGGGCGGGACGTGGCGGTCGGTCCGGGGACGCCCGGCCTGGACCTGGGGGACCGCGCGCGCTCTCCGCTCTTCATTCAGAGCGAACAGGTGGGAAAGAGGGGTTAAAAAGGAAAGGAGGATGGGCAGGGCCGGCAGTGCAGCCTCGTCGCGAACCGCCGCAGCTGGAGTCTTAGTCTTCGGGCCGGTGGAGGCGGCAACCCGCGCACCCGGCGCACGGCCGCCGTCGTGCTGCCCGTCGTTCCCGTCGTCCGTCTCCAGGCGTGGACCGGGGGTGGGGAAGGGAAGGGGGCGGGCATGTTTGGGCTGAGGGGCGTTGCACCCGAGCGGCTTGCGTCTTTTTGACGCGTTTGGACGGCCGCCCCGCGATGTATCCGCGGTGTCTCTGCGATGCGTCACGACGCCGCGACGCGGGATGGGGAATGCACGCCTCGTCTGCGAAGCGCGAAACGCGAACCGCGAAGCGCGACCGGCCAGGCAGCCGCGGCGCCGAGCGGCCTGCGCGGCCTGCGCGGCCTGGCCGTGATGAGACGTGATGAACCATCCTGAAATTCTTGTGCCTTGTTCGAGTTCGCTCACACCACGCCGCCCCTCGCCATCCCCCCCTCCCCGCCGCGCCCCACCCCACCACGCCCCGCGCCTCCTGCCACGCCCCGTCACACGCTCGCACACCGACTTCGCCGGAGAAACGCCTCCCTTTTCCATTTTCGTTTGTTATTTATCATCAAAAGGGTCCTCTATTGAATTCCCTGTACGAACCAGTCACCCCATCGGCCAAAACGCCATGCCGAGTTTGCGTTCCCTGCCCTGGAGTTTGCGTCATCGAAGGCAATTTTGATCCAATGCGGTGATGTGATCTCATCAGCAGTTCAGCGACCCCCGGCTGCTGGTCTTTCGTCTTTCTCACGAACCTGGCGGATCGTCTGACTTAGTGTTGCCTCACTCACGTGCCGAGCCTGGCCGGCCTGGCCGGGCCTGCAGACTGAGAGTCGTTTTCGTCGCTCTGTCTCTCTCGCACTCATGGAGTATACCGCGCAGGTGCGAGGGAGACAGACCCAGTCTGCTGGCCGAGCTCGGCCGGCAATCACGCACACTGGCAAACAGCGCGACACTGGTGTCACAGTGGTGTCACGCGGATCGGTAATGACTGGAAGGTGTGGCCAGCTCTCCAGGGGGGCCGGCGTCTCTGCCGAGGCAGGGCCCCATTAGAATCAAGTGATGTGTATCATCTTTTCTCGAAGTAGGGATGGATAAAATTTAGCCAAGACTGCGTAGGCTGCGAAGGGGGCCTAAGAGGCTAAGAGAGGGCCGGAAAGGACAACGAACCCGATTCGCCGCGCCGCGCGTCGCACCGCGTCGCACCGCGTCGCACCGCGGGCCGCAACACGCCGCGCCGCCAGCCATCCCGTCCACGCTTGCGTCCACGCTTGCGTCCACGCTTGCGTCCACGCTTGCGTCCAGGCCATGGAGGGCCCCGTCGCCCTGGTGGCGGAGCGAAGGAGCGAATCGTCGACCCCTACTGACCGCCGCCCCTGCCCGCACCGCGGTTCCACACCACGCCATGGCAACGCCACGCCACGCCACGCCACGGCAACACCACGCCACGGCAACGCCACGCCACGGCAACGCCAAGCCACGGCAACGCCACGCCACGGCAACGCCACGCTCCGTCCGCGAAGCCGCGGGGCCGCGAAGCATGCGCGAAGGAAGGGAGCTTCCTTGCTACACCTGTAATTTGGGGGAAATTTACGAGCAGGTAGGCGTGCGTGAGGCATAGGAGGGGGAGGAGGAGTGAACTCCGAGAGCAGAGGCACATGACCGACGAGGCCCCCAGCAGCCCCAGCCCGTCCAGCCCGCCCCAGGCCGCCCCAGGCGGAAGTGGCGAACGAGAGAGAAGGACCGGAGCGGCGTAAGTTCAAGTTAGGGGTTCACTCTCGAGTTGGGCCAAATCGCCCGGCCGCGCGCACCGCCCGCCGCCGCCCACCCCTGGAGGGAACCGCCATGAACCACCGCGGGGGCGCCCGGCCGCCACGGCCACGTCCACCGACAAGAAGTGCCCAATCGTGCAATGCGACTGCTTGGCTGCGTGGCTACGTGGCCACGACCTGGGGCCCGGGCCTGGGCTGGGCCCCGCGGAGGGCTCCAGGGCCCCGCTCGCGGCCCGGCCCCCGCAGGGTCCGTGGCGGCCCGTGGCCCCAGGCCAATACAAGCAGGCGCTGTGGGGTCGACGCCCCAGCCCGTCCCAGCCCGTCCCAGCAGGCTGAATCCGAGCAGTGCTTTCGTCGCTCTGTCTCTCTCGTACTCCCGGGGCGTTACGTTGGCGTGCGAGAGAGACGAAGAGCGATGAGAAGGTGTAAAGAATCAGCCTACAGCCCCTCGCGGAGACCACGGAGTTGCACGGAGCCCCTGTTCTGCGAGCTTCGGGGCTCTGGGCCGGGGCCCGCCGCCTGGTGGCCCGGGCCACCGCGCCGCGGCTGCGGCTACCGCGGCGAGAGGAGTGAGCCTGACACAACCCGGCGTGCAGCCGTGCAGCCCGGCGGGGACGTGGAACCCTTTCGGCCGGAGCCGTGTTCACCACGACGCCGACCTGCCGACGTCGCAGTGCAGAGTGCAGCCGCCTGACATTTTGCGCGAGCGTCGCGGCGTCGCGGCGTCGAGGCGATCTTTGACCTTCGGACACCTGGCCGCCAGCCCCGCCAGCCCCGCCAGCAAGCACAGCGAACAACTTGCAACTCGCGACGCACGCCCGCAGTCTGTAGTACTACAGGACTTGACTGCTGCTTTCGGCTGGGAGAGGCAGGGAGGCAGGGCGGGGGACGTCTATTTGTGGAGCCCTGTCCGGCCCTGTCCGGCCCTGTCCGGTCGTCCCCTTCATTGCCAAGTCCAGTCCCGAATGTGCCAAAGACAGCCAAAGGCAGCCACGGCAACCGAAGCGCGATGCAGCTGCATTGACCAGTCACACGAGTGGGGGCAGTGGCCCCGGGCCCAGGCCCCGCCGGCCCCGCCGGCCCCGTCCGCCCCGTCCGCCCCGCCGGCCCCCACCCCTTTCTGGTTGACGGGCCGCGGACGAGCCCAAAAGTGGCCATTGGCCATGTGAGGTGTGGCGCCAAGCCTGGGCCTTGGCCTGGGCCAAGCCTGGGCCTTGGCCTGGGCCTGGAGCTCCTCGGCGCGGTCCTCAGTGCCTTCAGTGCTCGCCGGCCGTCGCCGGCCCTCAGTTGGCGGCCCTCCTCGGCCTCGGCGTTGGCGCACGAGAACAGGACGTTACGGTTGCCGACGGTAAAATTGGGGACTAGGACGTTGGCCCTAGGGCCTAGGGCAACTGCATTGCGAACCTCCGGGGCCTGGCAGTCGTCCTCCTCGTCGTCGTCATCGCGGACGTCGTCTTGGTGCATCGCTGCGCGGGCGAGGTGCGCGGCGCGGTGCTAGTACGTCAGGGCAGGGCGGCGCGTCGCGGTCTCGCGAATACACTTGGCAACGCAGTGACGGGTTCAATGGCAAATCTTAACCCAGTTTTCGCACCCCGGCGTTGCCACGCGCGGCGGCGGCCGTCGACCCCAGGTACCCCTTCCTTTCCTCTTCCTTCCCCCTCCCCTCCCCTTCCTGCCCCTTCCTCGCGGGGCTCGCGGGCGTGTTGTTGCTGCCAGCCCTGCCAGCCCTGCCAGCCCTGCCGAGGCGGTGCGGCGGCGCGGCGGGGAGCGCGGCGGGGCACAGAGTGGCGGCACTTTGCGGCACAGCGCGGTGATCTGCCCGGCTGCAGACTGATTCCGCACAGCGAGACGTCGCGGTCTCTCTCGCACCTCTCCCGGACGCCTCATGAGTGAGAGAGAGAGGGAGAGAGAGAAAGCGCTGTTCGGAACGAGCCTGCACGCTAATGTAGAAGGGTCTCCACTCTGCTTCACACGTCCCCGATGTCCACGCGGAAGTGGCGGAAGCACTCCGCTGGGAGCTGAAGCAAGGCGCCACTGCGGTGCTTTCGTCGCGCTGTCTCTTTCGCACTCACGGAGCGTCCGGCAGGAATGTGAGAGAGACAGATTGTGGAGAGGCGGCACGGCCTCGGCGCGGACCTGCGGACCTCGTCCGAGACCTCGTCCGAGACCTCGTCCGAGACCTCGTCCGAGACCTCTTCCCTCAGCGCGGCGCGCCCTCCACACTCCACGCCTTCGCGGGGCCTGCTCATGGTCCCCGTGAGGCCGTGACGAGGTTGGAAGTGCTGCAGCACGGCGCGCAACGCGCACCGCCTCGCCACGACGTATGAAAAGTTGCGGAGAGCAATGACCCTCTGGCCCCCCTGGTCCCAGCATGGTCCCAGCATGGTCCCAGCGGCCGCTTGTATCGGCCCCTCCGTCTCTCTTTCTCTCTCTCTCCCTCTCTCTTTCCCCTCCCCTCCAGCGCTCTCGTCTACGTCCCTCTCACACTTGTTCGTCATTCACAATTTCACCCCTGTCAGCCCCTCACGGCCGAATGAATGCAGTTCGGACCTGTGGATGGCGGATGCGGCAGGAGCCTCAACCTAACCGCCTCAACCCAGCCTTGACTAGAGCCTTGACCAGCGCGCTAGCCAGGCTAGCCAGGCCGCAGCGACTGCTAGTGATGCCGGCCTCCACCCGCCCCGCCCGGCGGGTAGGCAACACTGCCTGCTGCTCCGCTGGAGAGCCGCGTCCAACCAAAACCAAGTCCCAAGTTATTTCGGGCCAACCTCCTTCAGTGCTCCACAAGCTTGACATGAAGCTCGTCCCGAGCCACGCCGCACCGCGCCACGGCCAGCACGGCCAGCACGGCCACGGCCACGCCGAGGGGAAGGGGGTGGGGGAAGAAAGTGGAGAGATGGAAGCACGGAGAGGCGAGGGAACGTAGGAACGCGAGCACTCCTCTGGAGCAAGACGTGGAAAGGAAAGGGAGAGAGAAAGAGAGGCACCGACAAAGCCTCCTGCCTCCTTCCTGCGTGGCCCCCGCCACACGTAACACCGCATAACACGATATAATCTTCCGCTGGGATGGAAATGAATTATAAAGTTACAGAGCTACAAATAAGGTGATACAGGTTTTTTGTTGAGAGAAAGCGTAAGGAGAATCCGAGTCTAGGGAGACATTCAGATGGTGATTCGGCCTTCAGTCAGAGCAGCCAGAGCCGGACCGTCTGGACCGAAATTCCAACCTGTAGCCCATTCACCGGCCAAGCTCCAGCGTCTTATCGTGTTGTGGGGACAACCTCTTAATTTGTCAGCAAGGGTCTATTTTGTGTTGGTTCACCCCCTTTCCCTTCTGGCGGGGCTGAACCAGCGGCCATGAGAAGAAGGTCCTCCCTGGTCGTCTCTGCCCGACTTGGCCTCTGGTCTTCTGAACAAAGCACTCCGGCAAGAAAGTGGCGCAACCACGGCGAAGCACCAAAACGCGTCCCTTCGGGAGCAGCATCCGAGTTGAGTAGGGGCAGGACCTCGGGGAATGCATGGGGGAGTGCATGGGAATGCCAACTCAGTGAAGAAGACGCCGCGAGGGGGCCATGCCGGGCCGTGCCGTGCCAGGCCGTGCCACCAGGCACCAGGCAGGCACGGGAAGGTGGCCCTTCAGTTAGGTTGGTCGTGGTCCTACGTGGTCCAGGGGCCACCGCCACGGCCACCGCCTCGGCCACCGGCATGGCCATGGCCCAACCCGACCACCGCGCCCATCCCACTGCGCCCCGCCCCGCCCCGCCCCGCCCCGCCGCGCCGCCTGCCCTAGGTCCATCCTGCTCTTGGCCTACTTACTGCGTTACCTTGATGCAGCGATGTCAGCGCCCTCCACGGCCCCCACCTTGCTTTACTTAGCTACGTATACTCCTCGGTATTAAAAAAAAGGAGAGAAAATAAAAGAGCTTTCATTGTTCCACTGTTATTCTGTCTCTTATACGGACCCTGAAAACGTGCCCTCGTCGCGTCACGCCCCGGCAAAACATCTTGAACCTTTCCGTTTCAATCTTGAAACCTTGCTCGAAGCATGACCATGCCTTCTAACGAGGGTTTGCCCGTTGAGTGGTTCTCCTAAGTTGCCGATTGAGGCATTGTCAGTTACCCCATCCTACAAAGAGGATGATTTTACCCCTCCTTGGATGATGAAATTCATCCACCAAAAGGTGAGCACAGGCGTTGGCGCGACCAAAGGCGGCAATCCACAACCCCTAATTTTTTTCACAGTGGCTGGCTTTACCCTGTTGCTCGTGTTACGTTGTTCGCTGACGTGAGTGCTCGGCGCCCTTCCCCTTGGGCCCTTTCACCGGCACACAGGGCAGGCAGGCAGGCAGGCAGCCAGGCCAGGCCAGGCCCTTCAAGGTGAAAGTTTCTTGTGGAAGGTTCCGTAAGCTGCGTAATAGGCGCACTGTAATAGGTGTGGTAAGGGCGTAATAAAGGGCTGCAGGACCGCGCAGGACGACGCAGGGCCCAAAGCAAAGTGCGTGCAATGCGTGCAAGGTGCGTCCAATTGGCCCCCCCTCCACCCCCCCTCCCCTCCCACGCCCTCGGGGCCCAAGCCGCATTCTTCGGGGGAAAACAGGAAAAGGGTCGCGGCGCCCAGCAGCGCTCCGATCTGTATCGATGTCTCCGTTACATTTGTGGAGCCGCGGCGGGGCCGAGGCGGGGCCCTCTCCTCCAAGTGTATGGCGGCCCCGAAAGGGCTTCGCCGCGGTCCAGCGCAGGGTAAGTAGGCCCTTAGCCTGGCCCTGAGTCTTCGCCAGGCCCGGCCGCCGCCCACGGCCGGACGCGGTACTACCAGCCGTCACTGCCACCGCAGCCGCAGCAGCCACCTCCGTCACGAGGCCCGTTCGACACCAAAACGTTAATGTACCGCGCGGCGCCGCGTGGGGCCAGGGCCAAAATGCAGGACGGATGGAGATCTCGTAGCGTGTGGCCGTGCTGGCTTTGCGAGCTTGGGGGGCTCCGCCGGGCCCACACTGCCAACAGGCCACAGTGTGGCCACAGGGCGTTGCCCGTGCTGCTGGCTAGGCCGTGCTGCGCGCTGCGCCGCGGTGCAGGCTGCGCCGTGGTGCCCCGTGCGGGTGGGATGCTCCGAGGCAGGCCAAGGGCTCCTTTGTGTTCGCGTTGGCCCGCTGGGGCGCAGTGCCAAGCAGCGCCGCGCAGCGCGTAGCTCGACGTAGTTAGGCCCTCTCGGGCCGTGGGGCCGTGGGGCCGTGGGGCCGTGGGGCGCGGCGGGGAGGGCCGAGGGCCGGCAGGGCCAGCAGGGCCGGCAGGGCCACGGACAGGGCGTGGCGAGGCGGGTGTGACTGGGTGCGGCGGCGAGTGCATGGCAGCATGGCAGCATGGCAGCAAGGCATCCCGAGCCAGGGCTCACGGTGGCCCCCTGGCCCCACGGTAGACTCATGGCTGGGGCGTACTTCATGGCGGCTCCGCGCCCCGCCGCGCCCCGCCACGCCCCTCCGCGTCCATCCCATCCCTTCCTTCCCCGCCGCGCCCCGCGCTGCCACGCCGTGCCACGCCGTGCCACGCCGCGGCGCGGAGGTCATCCACCCCGAGAATTCGGGAGACTGTTGCCCGGCTCGGCTTGGCTCCGCCGCTTGGCCACACTCACTTGAACGGCCCGGCTGCACTCGGTCTGGCCGTGCTCCGCCCGACTCGGCTCGGCTCGGCTCCACCAGCAGGCCGCACCAACCGCCGTCCCGCCAGGCCCGGCAGGCCGTGCTCGGCTCGGCTCACTTGCGCCTTGCATGGCCCATGACGGCCCCGACGGCCCCGACGGCCCACGGGGCTCATGACGGCTGTGGGCTCACGACGGCCTGTGGGCTCACGATCACGACGGCCTGTGGCGACCATCGCCATCGCCCATGCGACACTGGTCACGTAGGCTTTGCCTGGCCGCGTCGCGGGGAGTCGACCAACGAACTTCATTCATCTGTCTTCGCAGCCTCTCGAATATCGAATATCGGAGTCAGTCTGGAGAGCGGCGTACAGACCTCGGGCAGGCCTCGGAGAGCTCCGGAACACCGCATAGCCTAGCGCGCTGCCCAAGTCCGACCCGATCCGTCTGACCACTCGGCGAGCCACTCAAGGAGGCTTGGGACCCCTTCTGGACCTCCGCGTAGGCCGCGCGGCGCACGGCCGTGTGGGGCGCGCGCGCAAGGGGGCCTCGGCCAACCTCGGCCACGGCGTGCATGACGATGTTGGGCAAGACCGCGGCGCAAGACGACTCCTGGACACGGCCGGCGCCGGCCCCGGCCATGGTCCTGGCCCGCCACGCCTTTCCGCGAGTAAAAGTAGTGCCTCCTCTTCCCCGGCGGTGTTCCAATGAAGGGCATTGCCCCGGGCCGAGCGTGCGACGGTGTGGCGGGGCGGGGCGGGGCTGCCATGGCGGAGCGGAGCCGCGCGAATCCTTTCCTTCCACAGGCCAATTTATAGCCGCTTTGAACCAGTCCTTGCTGCAAGCCCTCGCCACGCCTTTGGCTTTCTCCGTCAGCCTTTGGGCTTCTTCGTCTTCGCCCAGCCTTTGGGCTTTCTTCGTCCTCGTCCAGCCTTTTGGCTTTCTTCAGCATTCAACCCACCTTATGGTTGCCGCTACCCGTCGTATCGCCGAATCCAGCACGTATCATAGTGATATCGAGTGTGAACGCTGCCCGGGGGAACACATTTTGGACGCTAGAAACAACGCCGGCGGGACGAGTCGACGTGGCCGCCGCCCTGGACGTCCCTGGACGTCCTGGACACGCAGGGGGTCCTCGCCCCGCCAGCCCCGTCGCCATGCGGGTGCTTTTTCCGCTCCGATTGGCCGGGCTGGTCGCGCCGCCCGGATCCCAGGCCGTCCCAGGCGCACTCACATTTGCGGAAGTAAACTCCGAGATCCCGTGGGACGGGATGGGCTGGACGGGATGCGACGGGAGGGGGAACCGGGGAGGGGAGCGGGCACTGGCTGCCGGGCCGCGAGGGGCCGCATGGGGCCGCAAGGGGGGCGCGGCAGGGCGGGGGCCGGGCGAGGTACGTAATGTGGGTCAGACTTTGTCATTGAACCTGCGTGACGTCACGCGGACGTTGAACCCCGCGCCAGGCTACGCCAGGCTACGCCAGGCGGGCAGGGCCCAGCTGCCGGCCTGCTGCCTGCTCCGGCCAGCCAACCAGCCCAGCCAACCAGCCCGCCGCGCCTCTGCCAGTCTCTGGCCGCGCCGCCACAGGCCGGCCCACGACGCCGCGCCGGCCGAGCCAGCAGAGCCAGCCAAGAAAGAGAGAGACGGAGAGCAAAGTGTGTGAGTGACTTGTCTCGCTCGTCGCCGCGTCGCCGCAGTCGGCGTGTTCCGGCAGTGTCCATCCTCTTGCCGCGCTGTCGCCCATTTGACTGGTGTCGAGTTACCGAAGCCTGCACACACATCACACACGGCGTGCCAGCCTGTCTCTCTCCCACTCACAGGGAGCCCCTCGAAGGCGTGAGAGAGACAGCAACGAAATGCTGCAGCCCAATCACCGAGCCGATATTTCGCTTTGTCACACTTTTTGCCTGCCTGCCGGCCTATTCGGCCCTCAGGAAGAACTTAAAATCGAGAAAAATGCACTCCAAAACGAAACCGACATAGAGAATTCCAACCACATAAATGGCGGTTCTATCTTTTGTCTATCCGGGTCGGTTAGGTTAGGTTGATCGATCTTCCGCCCATGTGCGATATCCGGCCCCCGAAAACTTTTCCACTGCGGGAGTAGTACACACCGAGATGGGAATCTCTTGGCATCATCACCATCTGCCAAACTGCACCAAAACTTGCACCGGATGACTCACAAAAATCGCTGGGTTCTTCATCAGCAAGGGGGCTCTTCTTCTAGTTTCAAGCGCATGATAAAACTAAAAAAAAGAGAAAAAAAATCAAGCAGTCCCCACCTTGTCATGCAAATGCACCCTCTCTGAAATGCATGGCATTCGCCTTAGCAAATTAATCGTCCAGGCCGGAGCACCGCCTTGTACGTACCGCGATGCCCGATGCCCCTTGATCTCGAGATGCATCACGTGGAGGGAGAGGAGGGCGTACAAGCAAGAAGGTACCGTTAGGGTGGTGCCTTTACAGCCCGCTTCACCTTTCTTCTTCTTCTTCTTCTTCTTCTTCTTCTTCTTCTTCTTCTTTCTTTCTTTCTTTCTTTCTTTCTTTCTTTCTTTCTTTCTTTCTTTCTTTCTTTCTTTTGGTTCAAAGGAATGAGATGAAATGAAATAATTTGATCTTCTAATTTTCCGTACCCATTGGCCCGTGTTTGACACGCGCACGGCACACTGGAGGACGAAACCGGGCGCTGCTCCGCGCTGCTCGTTTCCGCAACCCGGAAATGTATGCACAGGGCGAGACTGCCGTCTCTCGATGGCGGTGGCATCTGCCAAATGAATGCGTAAGTGTGTCCTGTTGGGTCCACATTTATTTTTTTTAAACTCACCCGCTTGCAGGCTGGCAGGCTGGCTGGTTAGTTTGTATTGTGGTCGTCCATTTTGCCACGTGTGCCCGTTTTTTAAGCGTTTCGTCCAGTCCGTGCCGCACGCTGCCGCACGCTGCCGCACGCCGGAAGCCGCCCCAGGTGCGACGCGTGCACCCCGATGGTCCCCGTGACGCAGTTCCGTATCACCGCGCCTATCGGCCGCGGACCGCGCACGCTGAAAAAGAGTTGTTGAACCGCGCCACTGGGGAGGAAGGAGGAGGGCACCGCGGCACCGCCGCCCTGGAGCCCCTGGAGCGTCGACGGCGAGCCTGGTTTCGGTATCGTCATTCATGGAAGGCAATCAAATTTCCACTGGCGGAAATCGCGGGAATACTTCATCTTGACTCGAAATTTCTGCTTTGTGACGATTGCACGGGGTGTGTTCGCGTGGCGCCAGCTCGGCCTGCGCGGCAAGACGGCCAGACAGCCGAAAATGGAGAACGACAGCGTTCCTGACCCACGCGGTGCTGGCGGTCCTGGCAGCCCTCGCGGCGTGTCATGCGGTTGGTTAGCAGCGCCGCGGACGGTGCGGACGGCGCGGACAGCGCGGCCACGACCACAAGAACCGCGTACGTGGGCCCGCCCCGCGCCGTCTCGCCCCGCCCCGTCTCGCGCCCCGCCCCGCCGCACCGCGGGAGCGTTGACCACGGCAAGCCTTTCGCGAGGCTAGGCTAGGCGAGGCGAGCAGCAACAGCCTAGACCACGTCTTGTTGTACCTCATCTCTAGCGAGCGTATCTGCAAAGATACTGGACGCGGGTTCGTTTACCCGTGCCATATATTCCGACCGTGCGAGGAGGCTTTGCCGTGCCACGCCGCGCCGCGCCACTCGACGCACTCGCGCGGCCTGGCGCAGCCTAGCACCGCCTAGCGCAGGGTGGCGTATCTCTCAGCAAATTACTGAAATCGGCAGTCGCAAGCCTCGCAAGCCGCAACCGGTTCCAAACTCCCTCGCACGCCTACGTGCCAATTGCACCATTTTCGCCGGGATTTCATATGGCGCCCATAAACGCCAATTCGGCCACGGAGTGCGTTGTGGCGGGGCGGGGCGGGGCACTGTGTGAATCACCGGCACCGCGGCACCAAGACACCGCGCGACAACGCGCTTCCGAGACTGACCGCTTTCTTTTTCCGAATTGCTGCCCGGCAAACACGAACACACACACGCACACACACACAGAGCCACGACGGGGCGCCCTTGGGTGCGTCATCAAGTCAGATCCGGGCAGAAGGTTAGGGGCATATGCGTGCGACGGCAACACGTTAGACACGTCAGACTTGTCGTGTCCGGACGGGTGTCTTGGACCCACCGCTCCACGCGGGGCAGATGCTGACCAAAGGGGTGAGGTGGACCGGATGGGGCGGGGCGGGGCGGGGCGGGGCGGGGCGAGTGGGTGTCACTCCCGGTGCACCACGCCAGGCGTGTGCCCGCGCTGGAAGCGCTGAATGCGACGCTGCAGCTGCCCCTTATTTCATCTTTACGTGCATTTTTTGCGGTCATCCCATTCATATGCATGTTCTTTGACGCTGGCCCACGCGTGCTGCGGGGGCTGCGGGGGCGGCACGTGCATTTAATGTGGACCTCACACTGCTCGAGGCTCACATTAGGGCTTTACCGCGCTTTAAACAAAGCTTAGCGCACTTTGAGCAAAGGCTTTCAGGTTTTGTACTGCAAGGGTTTGTTCGAAGGCGGCCGACACAGCTGCCGCTTTGAACCCGCGCTCGAACTCGAACGTCCCGAGAGCGGTGTACTCGGTAACGGCCTGGGCAGCGCGGGGCAGCGCGGGGCAGCGCGGGGCAGCGCGGGGCAGCGCGGGGCAGTGCCTCCGTAAGGGGCGAGGGCCGCCCATCTGTCCGAGGGCATCTGCCGCACAGGGACTGATTATGAAAACTCAGCGACGTGGCCGACGAGGCCGACGGCGCGTCGATGGCAGTGAACGCAACGGCATCTGCTCGGCGTGGTGGCCGCCTGGCCGCGCGTGCGGACCGTGCGGAGTCCCAACAACAACTAAACTGCAACCCGACGCATGCGAAAGATACGGAACGCTGCAGTTTTTTCGCCCCGCGTGCACGCCCCGTCACGGGTGGTTGGGGCCGGGGGTCGGCCGGGGGAGGGGGAGGGGGAGGGGCGCCCCCGAAGAGAAAAAAGAACCGAAACAAGAAAGTGAGGGAGGAACTGCTGTGCTTCCGGAAACCGGCGAGGAGGTCCGTAATCGTGGCGGTCGTGTGGGCGGCTAGCGGCGACTAGGCGGCGATCGGCCGATAAGCGAGTTGATAGCGTTGCCATGGCGACCAGACCCGAAGGCAAGTGCAGGCCCTGCAGGGCCGGACGGGCTGGTCATTTCGAAAAATGCTATGACGGCGGAGATTTAGTCAGCTGGTAGACTAGCTCGCAAATTGCCACCGACTTCGCGAAGTTGGTCCGGAGGTGATTCAAGTGGGGAAATTTGCATGAATTTGGGCGACGGAAGGGGATGTCGATGTGATTACACTTTTCCTCGTTGTCTGCGGGGCGGAAGAGTGCCCAAGTAAGGTGCAGTGCGACGGAGATGGAGCGCGATCTGCAGCGTGCACCAAGAAACAATTAAAAAAAAACTTTTTGCGGAAGCGACGCATTACAAGCGAAAGCACCGCGCGCATTGTAAGAGGCCGGAAGTACGACACGACGAGGTGAAAAAATGAGGTAGACGGACGCTGGTGTCGAACCCGCGTCACACAGACTGCTGGAAGAACGACACTGGATGATCGCCCGCCTAACCCGACGGGACCAAAGGGGTTTCGTGCGAGCGGTACAGCGAGGCAGGGTTGCGTTCGTCGCACTCATCGATTCCCTCCGGTTTTAGCGCGGTTTTGACCGAGGGGGCAAAAACTCGCGCAATCATGTGTACACGGCCCCCGAAATCACATGCGAATCATTGAGAATCACGCGAAATCAAGCAATCCAAAATCACTAAATTCGACCGAAATCAGGCAGAATCACACGAAACCAGGCAAAATCAGTCCGAAATAATTCCTTTCCGAACACAATCACACACAATCACGCTCAACATCACCCTGGTGCGTCGCGAAATAAGGCGAATCAACCATGAAATCATTGCGTTTTCCGAATCATGTGTACACGAAAATCCCGAGTTTTTGCCCCCTCGGTTTTGACGCGCGGCGGCGGGGCTCCGTTTGTTGACACTGCTCCGCACGCGTCGGCGTGGTGTTGGTGGCGTTGGCTGCGATGGTTGTGTTGGCGTCACTGGGCGGCAGACGGCATGTGCGCGGCTCGCGGCCCCGATCTCCCCGAGCGCCCCAGGTGTTGGAGGGGCACGGCGCAAGGCGGCGCGGCAGCGGCACCCTCCCTCACTACAATGACCTACGCCCCCGCTTCCCGCCCGGCCCCGCGCGGCCCTCGCAAAACGGAGAGGAAAGGACAAAAAAAAGGGTGCACCAAAGCCGTCTGCAACCCTTGCGCATTGCGTCCTGCGCGCACGCTGCCGCAGCACGTGCCCAACCCTTTGGCCTCAACCCTTGCACCCCCGCCGGGCTCGGCCGGGCTGCACCCACATCCGGGAGGTTTGGCGCGCTGCTCCGCGAGCACCGCGACGACGCGCCGCCGCAGCTGCCGCCGCCGCCGCGCGCCATTGTGGCGAGGGCGTCGTCGCGGTGCTCGTCGGCGCGCTGCAGCTGGAGGAGTGGAGTACCTGCGCGAGGACGCCGATGAGGAGGCGCCCGTGTCCGCCAGCAGCAGTTCAGTCTGAACAGTGCTTCATCGTTCCGTCCCTCTCGCACCCCCGGGTGCGGCGGCGGGTGCGAGTGAGACAGAGTGAGGAAGGGGCTGGCCGCAGTGCCCGTAATTGGCCGACGTGGCGCCATCTGCAGGAGGCCGATCTGCACGCGCCCACATTACATCACACAATCGGCCCACCCCGGACCCCGGCCCGGCGGACTACCCTTGCAGTGCACCTAACGGGACCCCGACATGCGGCAGCCTGGCGGGCTGGCGGGCTGGCGGGCTGGCGGGGCTCCCGAGGGACGCGGCGCCCCCCGCCAACCCTTCCCTGCTGGAAGGCACGTGCGATTTCCGGGAATGAGGCGAGCGAGTTGACTACACTGTAATGCGATGCAATCTGCCGCGGGGACGCTTTTTTTTCCGCCCCTCGTCTCCCTCGTTAGTTTGCGCTGTTTTTGCCCCTTTCCCGGCAACCCTTCCTGGCGGGGCGGGGCGGGGCGGGGCGCTCGCGTGCCGAATGCGACGCGCCGTGCAGATGTGAGGGGATTAGGAACCCCCCGCCGCCGTCTGGATTAGGATTGGCGCGAAAAAAGGAAAACATGCATTGAAACCCTGCAAAACGCACGCTCTTCTGATTGTGTTTTTTCATCGCCAAAGATGCACCTTCATAAAAATGGAAATGCAAAGTGGCGGCCGGGGCTGGCCGGGCGGCCCAGGTGGCGGACGCGGTGGACGCGCTGGCGGAAACGCACGTGGCCGACGTGCCCGTGGCGAGGTGTGGCGGATGGACGGACCGCCGTCATCTCATCCATCGCGACAAGCGGCGAAGCGGCGACAAGAAAGAGAAAAAAGACGGGCTAAAAACTGAGGCGGCGCGTGACGTAGTCAGACGTAGTCCAGTGTCGTCGGCGCGGTGCTCCAGCAAAGCTCCAGCAGTGCAGCAGGCTGCACCGCCCGCTCGATGCCGTGCTTGCAGTCTTATCGGCGAGGCGCTACAGTTTGGAATCGCTGGCTGCTGACGCGATTTTGCCTCTCGGACGGGGCGGCCGGCACGCCACCGGAAGAGGAGAAATTTCTGGCGAGGCGACACTAATACCCCGCCAGGGGGAGGGCGCTAGCGCCGCCAGCGCGCGTGTGTTTATGTGCGTGCGTGCCCGCGTCATGACTGAAGCCTTACAAATAGGAAATGGCTGTCTGCACAGAAATGGCTCCGCATGGCGGTGCCCTGGCGGTGCAAGGCACCACGGCCCGGCGGCGGAAAGATACTCGCAGTTAGATCGTGGCGTCACCGGGCCCGCTTGCCCGCTTGCCCGCGCATCCCTTGAGGCGCCAGGCTCCAGAGGCTCGAGCCCCGCGGCCACGGACGCGGACGCCGCGCAACCCACAGCGCGTACCGAGCCCAACGGATGCCCAAGCTCAAAGTGGGGTTTCTCCGATAGAATTTTCCTCTTTTGAACATTCCCGCCCCGGCGACCCCAGTGGTCCTACGTGTGCGGGTCTTGTCGTACAGGCCGGCACCTGAGGCACCTGGAGGCACTGGGGCCAGGCCTTGCCTCCACAGTGCCTCCGCAGTGCCGCAGCCGGATGCATCTATCTCAATGGCCCGGCTGCCAGACATTGCGTGCGATTACCAGTGGTGGACCACTAAGACGCAGGCCGGCTTTGCCATGGCTTTGCCATGGCTTTGCCGCTTTGCCGCGTTGCTGGCTTGCGGCAGGCTGGCAGTGTAGTGGGTGGGGAAACACGGCGAGACACGGCGAGACACGGCCGCATCGCACGCCCCCACTCAGTGGCCACTCACGCACTCCGACGCACTTCTAAGGCTCGACGCGCCCATTGGCCGGCCGAGGGGCGCGCCACCCTTTCACTCTGTCTCTCTCGCACGACCGAAGGCGTCCCCTTGGGCGTCCCCGGCCGCGGAGGAGTGGGAGAGAGACAGAGCCGGACGGAGCCACGAAACACGTGGTCCGCTTGGTGCTTCCCTGTCCGCCCTGCTGTAAGCCGCGCTCAAACCTTTCAAGGAAAATCTAAAAATCGCGAGTCGTTTATCTCCGTCTACGATCCGATACCCGCTGACGTCGTTCGATATGTTGTTTCCCGGAGTCTCACCTGGCACCTTCTCGGTCCCCTCTGCCGCCACCCCCTCGCCCCGCGGACCGATTCATTGGGATGTCATTGGGCGTCTTTGTGGGAAGGCTTGCAGAGAGGCTCGTGATCCCTTTTGCGAAACGAGTTCACGCGAGGGATTCCCCGAACGCGGCCGAAACGCTCAAGTGGCAGTGGCATGACAGTGTGGTGCCACCATGGTGCCACGCCACTGCCGCAGGGACCGCACCGGCAGGGCTGCCACAACACACTAACACGCTCATTCCGCGTACGGGCTGTCCAAACCGAGCCGGGTGGCCCTCTTGCGCGCACACAAATGCACGCACGTACCGACACACACAGAGGACACACACACACACACACACACACACACACACACACAAAATGGTGCGCCTAAAGAAGGAAGCGAGTCGAAGGATTACGAGGCGAAGGAAGGCGGCCGCGCGACCAAGCAGAGCGATTCCACGTTTCGTCTCTCTGTCCCTTTCGCACCCCCAACGGAACGCTCCACGACCCGCAAGAGTGCGAGAGAGACGAAGGGGCCACGCGGAAGCAGCCTGCGGTGCGTGTGTCAATGAGCGACAATTATGAGGGCTTTTGGCGGAGGAAGGATTTAGCGGCGCGACGAGCCTGAGCCTGCGGTGCGGACGGACCGACGACGGGCGCGCTGCTTGTATTTCCGCGAACCAGAAGCATAGCAAAATACGTATGGGCCAGAGCACAGTGCCGCACTGCCACTGCCCAGTGTGTTTGTGTAGGTGTGCGTGTGTGTCGGCCCGAAGTGTCAACACACTTGGAGCTGCCGACGCACTGCGTGGCGGCGCCCGGGCCGGCGCTCTCACAACGCCGCCGAGCCGGACTAGCCGGACTCAATGGGCCGAGCTTCCGCGCCCTTCCTGGAGTCGCAGGTCCTCGGCAATGCCGGCCAATGCAACCGATATATGCAAATGGGGCCGTAAAAAGAAAGTTCTCCGTCCCGCCGAGACGTGCCGAGATGTCCTGCCGCGATAGCTTGTCCTGCCGCACTTTGCAGCTTTGCAGGCGTAAAACGAGACCAAACAATCTTATCGTGGCGGACATCGGGGTGACTCGGGAGGCGGACCGGCCGACTCCGGGGGCTCGGGGTGGGGGAGGGGGTGGGGGAGGGGCCTCGGGGGTGAGCCCCTCGCCCTTATCGGCCGCAGCAGCAGCCCTCGGCCCTGTCGGCCTGTCGGTGGCAATGACGGGCTGTCAGCCAAACGAGGGCCAGATAAAGCAAGCAGCCTGGTTTGCATTGGGTTCGCCCACCTCATGGCCCAGCCCTCCGGCCGGGGGCTCAGCGGCGGGGTCGGCCTGCATGCATTTGCTGCACCCGGGGCAACCCGGGCCAACCCCACAGCGGTCTTGTCTTGCTGAGTCAGCGCGCGGACTGACCTCGCCTCGCCTCGCCTTGACGGCGAAACCCACACCGAAACAAGCTGGCGCTGCCGGCGCCTCCGACGTGGACAAGAGGGCGAGCATCTGTGGTCAGCGTGCGGCCGTGCCGTGTGGTCAGTCGTCGGCGTGCTTAGGCAGCGTGCGTGTGGACATGTGTCACAAAGATTCCCGGCCGGTGGAAGACGGCCGAGGCGGCGGCCACGCCGTGCCACGCCACGCCGTGCGTGCGAGTGCGTGCATGCGATGGCACGCACAGTGGGCCAGAAGACCGGCGGAGGCGGCCAAAACTCTAGACGCGTTTTGGGCTCCAGAGTCGCTGAATGGGGCTCGAACTGAACGTGTGACCCCACCAATGGATTGCTCTCCGAACGAGGAATCCATTGATGGGGTCAGACGTTCGATTTAGTGACTCTGGAGCTCAAAACGCGTCTAGAGTTTTGGCCGCCTCCACCGGTCTTCTGGCCCACTGTGGCACGCCCAGCCCAGCTGCTGGTGGTCATGGCGGCCGTGCGCCGCGGCACCTCGTCTGCTCCGATGTGGTCAAAGTTTCCGTGTGCGGGCTGACGAGGCTGACGCGGTCGCTGGTCGCTCCCTTAGCGTGCTGACGTCAAAATCGTACAGCGGCAGTGGCGGCCTGGCGGCCTGGCGGGCCTGGCGCGGTTTTTTGACCGTCTGGTCTTTCCTTCCTGGCGACCAGGCCGGGGTGGTAGAACGCACCCACGGTGGTGATAAGTATGTCGTGGGTAATTCCGGGGGGCGGCCCCCGGCGTCGGCCGTCGGCGTGCCGTCGGCCACCACGCGCGATGCGCCCCACCGGCCCCGCCGACGAGTCTGCTCTACTTTCGAGCCGCCCGGTCCGGCCCGGCCCCAGCAGACCTTTCGATCCTCGTTTCGACCCGCTCATCGCGCGAACATTACGGGCAATGCGTGCATTGCGATTGTATACGACTGCCACGCACTTCATGTGTGGTTTTTGTGAGGGTAAAATTCTTCTTGGTCAAGTCCATCCCCTCCCTTTCCCGAGCCACCTGTTCGATGATCACCGTGGATAACCGTCCCCCCCTCCCTCTCAGCCCACAGCGAACACAGCGGATTTGTTCGAACCAAATTAAAAACTAATCTTGCGCGACATTCCATCGGCGACCGCAAGGGGGGGTGTTAGCCATTGGCGGGGCCGCGAGGGGGAGGGGGGAGGGGCTTCCTCGCGGGGGTCTCAAAGGACGGTCCACACGCTGGCTGCCGCAAGTGCTGCTCGGGGGTGGCCGCATCGGAGACCCAAACGCAGGGCGCAGGCTGGAACAGAGTGACCCGCGTAGGGCGTCTGCCCCATCGGCCAATGAAATTTCCTCCACGTGACATGACGAGGGTCTGAAGCGGAGCTGCTTGGGGAGTTTCGGTCGCGGCAATCTCCGCAATCACACCCCAAGTGGCGTTGAGCGTACCGCCACCGACTGCCCCGTCCCGCACACAAACAGGCCGGGACATTCTTTCCTCATTCGCAATCTCGCCAGCATGCTGCAGCACAGGCCTTCCGCCTCTACTTCCAGTGCAGGCCCGATTAGCTCGGCCGGCCCGGCCCGGTTGTATTCCATTGAGCGAGCTCTTGCGCATTGGCTCACGGCAGTGGATGGCAGGGGCCAGAAATACCGAAATACCGCGAGGGGCCCCAAAACACTAAAACAAGTGCCGCGGGCCTCGGGAAGGCAGTCCGAGGCGCCCCGCCCCGCCCCACACATCCGTGGAGGGCGCCCGGTTGTCGCTCTGGTCAAGGCCAAGACCATTTTTTGGGGTTCGGTCCACACTGCACACTGCCGCGCGCGTGTCAGTCATCACGCCAGCCAATGCCTTCCTCCTGGAGGGTTTGCGGCGGGGGGTGTCCCGGGTGTCTCCGGCGGGCGCGGGGCGGCGCGGGGGTGGGCAGCCGCTCGCGCCACTGCGAGTCGCATCAAGTGATGGAAACTTCTTGGTGAATGGCTTTTAGCTTTTAGCGCGGCGTGCTTGGGGGCGCCGCGGGCGCACTGTTATGGCTCCGTGCCGCCTTGCAGTGTGCCGCCGCGCCACGCCGTGCCCGCCCGTGCCCCGTGGCGCGTGCGTGGCTGCGTGGCCATTACGGCCGGACGCGTCCTCCCATTCATGTCGCACGTCGACGGCACGTCCACGGCACGTCCGCCAGGCCGCGGTTCGACTCCCCGCCGCCACCGCCGTTTTGCCGCCCCGCTTCGGGGAGCGCTTCGGGCCTCGCGCTTCGCGCTTTGCATGGACTCCGTCCGAGGTGCTTGATTGGCTGAGCCAAAAGCCAATCGACCGCGTGCGATCGCGAGCCGCCCCGGGCCGCTCTGCCGTCTCTCTCGCACCCACGCCGCACGCCGGTACAACCGATGAGTGCGAGAGAGAGGGAGAGAGCGAACCACCGCGGCCAGCCCCGCCAGCCCCAGCACGGCATTCTTCTGCTAAATCGGGTGTGGACGGCGTGCTGCAACTTCTCGAAAACGGACTGCGCCAAAATGGCGCGCGGATGTCTCTCGCTTTTTCGCAGTGTCGCGTGGCAACGTGCCCTCGGGGGTCGCCTCGCCTCGCCTCGCCGCCGGGTCACCGCGGAATGCGCGCCAAAAGGCGAGACGCGAACCGGAATCGAACCCGCGCCACCGCGAGACGCGATTCCGACGAACGAACACCCGGCCAGGAGGGGGTTGGTTACGCCACGGCCGCTGCCTGGCCGCAGCCTGCACCGCCAGGGTAGGGCAGGCAGGCAGGCAGGCAGGCAGGCAGGCAGGCAGCAGCAGGGCCAATGTCACGGCCGGGGAAAGGCAAGGCAAGGCGCGGCAGGAACTGGGTCGCTGCTTTGGCAAGTGGGCTAGAGCGGGCGGGCTAGAGCAGCGAGGCGGCCCGGCCGGGCCGCGCGCACCTCGACCCCTTTCCCGCCAATTTGGCGGCGGGAGGCGGAATGCTGGCGCGGCCCTCCCGCTGCCTTGCTGCCCAAATGACAGCCGGCCGGTCAAGTTGGCGGCCCTGCGGCCCTGCGTGTGGGAAGTGGGCCGAGCCCGGCCGAGCCGCGCCGCCCGCATCCTCGCCATTGCCATGCACCCCAGAGTGGCGGACCGCGGGCCGAACGGGCTCGACGTTGTCTCATACGCTTCTGGGAACTGGCGCCGCGTGGCCGCCGTGCCGCGCCGTTCGAAATGGAAACCTTTTCTTTTTGCGCTGCCGCGACGACGAGGCGTGGAGCGGACGGGCGAATGGGAATGGGACGCCGAGCCCGATGAATGGACGGCCTGGACTGCGTGGGGCCGTGGGGCCGTGGGGCCGCCGTGGAGCTCCGAATCCGTGTCAGTAGTCCCGCTGGACATGCACGGCCTGCACGCCTGTACGGCCTGCACAGCCTGCGCCCCGTCCCGCTAGTCCTACAGCTGATCTGCCTCCGTCTGCCGCGCCGGCCTCGCCGGCCTCGCCGGCCTCGCCCGCCGAGAGCACCGTCTTCTTTTTGGCATTCCACCGCGCGGACTCATCGGGATGTTGTTGTTGCTGCAGTTACTGCAGCCTGCTGCTGCTGCTGTTGTAGTTGTCGTCTTCGTCCTCCTCCTCGTCCTCCTCCTCCTCGTCGTCGTCGTCGTCGTCGTCTTCGGTGGAGGACCAACCTGCCTCGCAGCTCACTATGCCACGACTCCCCGGAGGCCCGGATAACTTAATCTTCCTCCAAAGATAGAGACGATCGTCTCCCTGGCCGTTCGTGTGGACTTCCCTGCTTCCCCCTCCCCCGAACGGGCCACTGTGTCATCTTAGACTAAGCGGGGGGAAAGGTTGTTTCCCCTCGTAACACTTTGAGGTAACTCGTTGCGCTCCTGGTTACAGAATCCCGCTTCCAGATCTCTGGTCACTCACACACACACACACACACACACTTACTCACTACCTTGGCGGCCCTCCGTCGAGTCTTCTTCTTTTTGCCGTCAGGGGGCGGGGCAGGCGCAGGACGAGGGGCCGGGCGGGGCGGGGCTTCGCCATTCCGTTCTCCGGCTTTCGAAAAGTAGTCCAGCGGCTAACGGAACAACGACCCACTGCCTTGCGCCGCCTGGAAGGGTTCATCGCCCCGACGCTGCGCCCCCCGCCTCGCCCCACCCCGCCCCGCCCCGCCCCGCCCCGCCCTGCCCCGCCTCGCCCCGGCCGGCCGGTGTGCCGTAAGGCAGCGCAACAATTGAACTGAACGGGTATCAGGCCCCATCGGGCCGATAGCCGCAGTACCCGTTGTGCAGCTGTGCCGGCTGTGCCTCGACCTGCATGTCGCCGCGCGGCCTGGCGGTACTACGGTGCGTGCTCCTTGTCCGGCCGGCACCGCGTAGCACGGCGACGACGACGCCCGGAGGGTAGGCCGCCCGGCTGCACCCCTGCCCGGCGGGAATGCATAGCCAAACGGCTGTTCTACGATACTACTCGGCACTCGCCGACTCCGTCACATTCTCAATCACTATCTGACTCTTTCTCTCGCACACACTCACGCGGCATACCTCCTTCTCGACGGCATCGCATCGGTGGCGCCTCTAACACAATGCATGCCATCCCGCTATCCGCAGGGCGTGGAGAGGGGGGGGGCACCGCCAAGGCATCGCCAAGGAGCAGCCCCGCTATAACGGGTTCGTGAACGGGTACCAGAGGGTACTGCAGCCCCCAGCGTCGCTCTGTCTCTCCCACACCCATGCGGGCGTCCCGTGAGAGCGAGAGAGCGCCATGCACCTCCCGCTCGGAATGAGCGTGCTGCTAGGGCCTGCTGCTTGCTTGCAATATCCATTGTGCTGGCCACACGGCCACGCTCGCAGCCGCCGTTAGTACAAGGCGCTAGATCTCGCGTCTAATGCTGATAGAGCGAGAGAGATAAGCAGACCTAACGTGTCTTTCCTCTTTCTCTCCGCCACGGGGGTGCGTCGTGAGAAAGGCGATTAAACTTTGTTTTTGGAATCGGAGGCAGACGCAGTGCCCCGTAGTGCCCCGTAGTGCCGCGGCGTGTGAGTCACGCTGGCGACGAGACAGAGTATCGGTGAAAGACGTGGCGAGTAGCCGGCAGGTACCTCTGAGTCACCGCGAGGCCTTTCTCAAATTCCCGCCCCCTGCAGCCAGCGGCGGCAAGTGGGACGACGAACGGCACGGCCAACGACGTGGTCCTCGAAGGTGTTCACGGCAGGCGGCGTGCCGACGGCGTGCTCAGGCGAGTCTTACGGGCGGTTCGGTAACGGGGTAAGGCTCTCCCCACTCCCTCGCCTGCTCGCGCACAACGGCATTTCCGCGCTCGACACATCATCGCTGAACCTGACCTTCTTCTCCTGCCCCGCAGCGGCGCGCAGCAGCGGCCCATGTCGGGGCGGATCCTGTTGCCGATCTGCAGGAGTAAATCAAACCGCCCCGCCCCGCCCCGCCCCGCCCCGCCCCGCCCTGCCCCGCCCCGCCCCGCCCCGCCCCGCCTGCCAGGCCCTGCAGCCTGCAGGCCGTGCAGTGACGCGTCTTGGAGGACAGCCTCCGCGCTGCAGTTGGCGTGGCCCTGGCTGCCCGCCCCTGGCCATCAAGCGCATGACGCGCGACACATGACGCATCGGCGGCGTCGCGCTGCACCGCGCTGGGTCTTCTTTGCACGCGGCTTCGCGGCTACGCGGCGGCCTTTCAAAAGGTGCTCTCTTGTTGCTCCCGCCTTACCGCTACCTCCCGCGGTGGCCGGCCGATATGGCACTCGGGCGTTACCCCCGTGCGAACCTACTGTACTCTCACACACACATCACACTCACCCACACACACGCGTGCGAGCGCTCGCACTCACACCGACGCGCAGGGGGCACTACCCTCGGGTACCGCGCCGGGTACCTGAGCGACGCTAACGACGGCTTGCTCGCTGGGGCAAAGTGGGTTACTGGGTTAAGCCTGGTAACGGTGCAGGCGCGGTTGTTAACCCGGCAGGGCTGGCGCTGCGGCAGGGCAGCCGGGGAGGCCGGGCAGGCCGGGGCACGCCGGCCGCGCACCGCCTTGTCCAGGGGTCTGCTACCCGTCAGTACCCATCAAGTACCCGGCGGCCGCAGCCGCGCACGCCGCACGCCTCACGCACGCACTCGTGGACCTCGTGGACCGCAACACGCACTGCAGGGATCACATTTTTTTTTACAGGACTCGCACAGGTCTTACAATTTCCGTCACGGAGGTTTTCATGGGACTCAACGCATCTCAATTTCGTGACGTAAAACTAGATTTAATTTGACTGTATTCAAAAAGAAAGATGAATTTTCGTTACCATGACATAACACCAAATAAACTCCACTGAAAAAAAAAAGTTGTCAGGAAAGTATTTTAACGGGCGGCTCGAGGATTTCACGAGCTATTGCGCGATGTTTCATTTTATTTGCTCATCCCACTTGTTTTACTGACTGGTCAGTCGAGTCGGCGCAGAAGGATTATTAGTCCCGTGTACACAAGACAGCGCGATGCCCGACGTGCGCGCACCAGTAACCTCTTTCGAAAAAAAAAAAAGGAGTACAATCGAGTGAGCGAGGGAGAGAGAAACAAAAAGAGTAAAAAAGACAATCTAATCCAAACTGATTGTAAGCGATTGTAAGACTGTTTCATTCATGGGCTGCTCCTTGCGCAACGGTTCACGTGGGGACGTCCCACCCGGCTGCCCAGTCGTTGCACTGTCGTTTACAGTGTCGTTACGGCGAGGACTGGCCGCTCGGAACCATTTTAATCCCGCGCTATCGGGAATATTGATCGGGGGGCAGTGATGGCGTTCGCGTGCGTGCCAGCCGCCCGGCCTCGCGCCCCACCGCGTGTCCAGTGGCCGTCCACGCGCCCGCCGCGCACCTGACGCCCTGGCCGCCCTGGCCGTCCTGGCCGCCCTGGCCGTCCTGGCCGCCTCGGACGGCAGATGACCGCCACCGTTGACCGGAAACGGGGAGGCAGCGAAGGGCACCGCCTGACCAGGACGCCGTCAAGGCCAGGACCACACGGAGAGGACACGCACACAAACACAAAAAAACACGCGCGCACACACCACACACACACACACACACACACACAGAGCGTGGGAAGGGGATACTACTGGGGAAACTGAATCTGTCGCGTTGCCGGTCAAAGGGATGCGCCCGATGCAGCTGGACCTGCGTGCACGCACACGCACGCAAATGGCACGCACGCACGCACCGCCGGCTGCACTCGGTGCGTGTGGAGTCCGGCCGCGGAGTGTCCAGCGTGTCCAGCGCGCCCAGCTGCAGGTCGGCGTACGGCTTCGTCTGCAGCAGCCACGTCGGGCAGCCGAAAGTGCGGGTTCGATCCCGGTCGCCGCCAAGTTGAAGTACCAGTCGTTCCCGATCAGTTTATGCATTTTGGGCCTTTTAAAGACCCGCAGTCCCTCGGCCCTCCCCTCCCTCCCTCCACTTCTCGTGGGCGTATCGTATCGTTCCCACGGTACTCCACTCCTGCCGAGCCGTTTTGCCGTTTTGCGGTGCAGCGAGCGGGCTGCAACACGATCCAGTGCCTCCTCACGCCTCGCCCTCTCTCTCTGTCTCTCTTTCGCAAAGGGCAGCAGCATCAGCCTGGTGGGCAGCCCGCATCAAAGCGATTATTTATCGCCACCGTTTCGGTAGGGCTTCTCAGCCTTTCCCGGCGGTGCCCTGACGCTGCCCTGACGCTGCCCTGACGCCCCGCGGCCGATGCGGCGCGACGTTTCGGCCGGGACCTTGCCCTTTTATTTTGCCCATCACCTCTTTTAAAAAAATATTTTTTAAATTTTTTATTTTTTCGATTGAAGGTGACCCTGCCGTGTGCTTTACACGTGGCCGTGTCCAGCAAAGCCGCGAACATGCCGGCGGACAACCCGACACAACACCTCTCCCCGCCGACCCGGACGCGTTCGGCCGCGCTCGGCGCCGCCCCTCGCAGTGTATCGCTTTCGGCGCGACTTCTAATAGGCCCGTAGGCCCGTAGGCCCGCTCCAAGGGAAGACCCGCAGCGTCCCAGGCCTGTCCCCGCCTGTCCCCCTTCGGCAGCACTTCGGGGGCGTCCACGCGACACAACTCGGTGACACGGCACCAGCCAATCAGAAGCCCGCCAGCGGCACCAGGCAGGTGGAAGGCCTTTAATTTTGGCCTGTACTGTCCAGTGTTAAAAACTTTCTGCGCAGTTTAGACACACTACTAGAATGCCAGTGTCGCTTCATTCAGGGCCGCGACGGCCCACTGCTGCTCCGGTCCCATATTCCAATGATGACGTCACTTCCGCGCGCTTTCTTCGCTTTGACACCCGAGGACTCCAGGACTCCAGGGCTCCTGGACTCCAGGAAGGAGCCCCGGGAACTTCAACCGGTGTGCCGGCCAAGCTGCTCCTTTGTTTTATTTCAAAAGCCTAACGGGAGTTTCGGGGATAAAAACGGTCCAAGGGCCCGGGCCGGGCCCGGCGGGGCGGGGCGGGGCGGGGCGGGGCGGGGCGGGGCGGGGCGGGGCGGGGCGGGGCGGGGCGGGGTGGGGCCGGCAGGGCAGGGCGCCCAACCCCTGTCCGAACGCCTCATGTTTATGCAAGGCAAGCCCAGGCCGCCCTTTGGTGTCCAGGACCTGTCCCGGCCTGGCTGCTTGCCTGGCTGCTTGCCCTGCTTGGCTCAATGGGCGCGTTGCTGCGCGTTGCGTGACGGAGACACAGACACAGCCGTGCCGGCGCAATGCGGGCCGGCCGGGCTCGCGGCCAGCTGCGGGTGTCGGGCTGCACCGCGCCTTCCTTGCCCTTGTCTCTGTCCACCAACGCGGTCCTTACCCTTGACAATCGTTGTCGCTCGTTGTCCTTGCCCTTGCAGCCAGCTTGTCCAGCTTGCAGCGCCTGAAGCGGCAGCACTGCCCTTCACAGCGAGCTTTCTTGTCCTTGACAACAAGCTCGGCTTTGACTGCGAGGCTTTCTTCCCCTTCAAGCATTCTAAGCTGTGTTCTTGCCCTTCACAGTGTACCTGCCCTTTCCCTTGACAGCAAGCTTCATTGCTCTTGCCCTTGACAGCAAGCTTTCTTGCTCTTGCCCTTGACAGCAAGCTGCTTGCCCTTGCCAGCAGGCTTCTTGACAGTGTCCCTGCCCTTGACAGCGTTCCTCGTTCCTGGCCGCCCCCGCGGCTCTGCTTGATGACTGAGGCCACCACGGCCCCAAGGCCCCACGGCCCCAAGGCCCGAGGAGAAAGAAGAAAGAGAGCCGGCCGCCTCGTCCTCGTCCGTCGGGTCGTCGACCTCTCGCACTGCCTCGCCTCGCCTCGCCTCGCCCCGCCTTTCCTCCGTCAGGCCTCTCTCCTTCCTTTCGCCCCGTCCTGCCTTAGTCCTGCAGGCAGCAGGCCCTGCCGGGTCCTGGACGGGACCCACCTCGGCGAGGTCCTCGGCGAGGTCCTCGGGCCGGCCGGCCCGGCCACTCCCGCGGGAACTCTGGGTCAGACTTTGGTGGTTCGGGTCCCGTCCACGCGTCCACGGCCTGCAGGGCGTCGCCATGGCGTCGCCGCCACCGCCAGGAAGAGAGTGTTTGGCCGCGGTGCGTCGGCACGCTGCACGCACGGCCGTGCGCGGCAAGGCGGCACCACGCCGCGAGGAGCACGCTCGAGCACGCCGTGCTTGGTGTGCCGTGTCACGCGCGTGCATGCCTGCCAACCGCCACGGCGCGATGCACGCCTGGCCGTGACTTTGACCTAGTTGCCTCTCGCACCTCGGCCCCCTCGGCCCCCGCGGCCCCCTCGGCCCCCCACCCCCCGGGCGCGCCGCGCCCAGCTGCAGGCAGGGCCCTCCCAGGGCGGCCCGGCCAAGGCGGAGGGGCTTTGCCTCGCGGTCGCTGAACTCGGCGCCGCGACGCTCCGCGCCATTTCCCAGCCCAGCCAGGCCCAGCCCGTATGCGCCTAACCTGTCCTTTGGACGGGCCGCGCCACGCCGCCACGCCGCCACGCCACTGGCACGACCAGACGCGGAAGGCGCGTCCTCCGGCCGGTTGGGCCGCGGTTGGGCTTTCATGAGCTGCTCCAGGAGGCTCCAGGCGGCTCCAGGCCAGTGTCCAAGGCCCTCCCGCACCCCCCGGCCCCCCTTCCCCCTCCCCTGGCCAGGCCGGCCCGCTCGACCAATCAGAGTCGAGATTGTTCATGACGAGCTGGTGGGGCCAGTGACCGGCCTACATCAACGCGCCCTGCCGTGAGAGGCCCCTCTCCTCTCTCTCTCCCTCTTTCTTTGTCCTATCCTTCGTCCTCCCCCTTCACCGTACCGCGCCCGCCTGGCCCCACCTGGCCCCGCCGCGGCAAGCCGTCCTTACGACGAGTCACTTTTATCTGTTCAAGATTCCTTTTAGAGCCCCGTACCTCCGGGCTCTCCAGGCTCTCCAAGCTCTCCAGGCCCTACACTTTATCTGGCGAACAGGCTTTACGAGCCGATGGCCACCGCGGCCAGCGCGGACTATAGCGCCCCTCGGAGCGTCGGAAAAATGGGTCACCTGCACACTGCAAATAAACCGGCCTCGCCGCGCAAGCCGCGCGCAGCGAAGTGCGGAACCACTAAACCCCGCCTGGTAGAACACAAACACAGCACTGTCCCATCTCGCGTTCGGCCGCTGCGTGTGGGTGGGGGGTTCGAATAATACCGTCTCCCACCGGCTCAGGTCCATTTTCCCCGCTCCCCCGCGTGCTCTCGAGGGCCGTTCGGTTCCGTTGCCGCCGTTAAGCCCTTGTGATGCACGGCCAGGCGTAGTTGGACCTCGTATCGCCGGCCACCTAACGGAGTCCCTGCGCACGGTGTGGTGCGGTGGAGTACCCTTGGAGTACCAGGCCCCGCCCCGCCCCGCCCCGCCCCGCCGCCTCTCGATGCTAACGGACTCCGTGGTGCGGCAGGGCCATGGCCCATGGCAGCGCATGGCGGCGCAGGGCCCCGGCCGCGAGAGACGGCCATGCGGCGGAACGGCGCGTTATCGTGGCCTGGTGTGTAATCAATACCAATCTGAAACAGCACTCCATTCACAGCCGCACCTCCAGATTGCTATTGGCACGGGGAATGGGGCGGAGACGCTAAGCATGCGGAGGTAGGCAATCCCGACAACCCTTTGGGACGCGACCCCGAGATGTTTTTCGGTGACCCCAGGAGTGTGGACACTGCACTGTACGATGAAGGCAAGGGCACATCCATAATCCACACTGTTGCCGTCCCTCAATTGTAAGAGTCCACAGGTAAAATCATTGTCAGCAAAAAATCTTTTCTTCTTTTCCATTTCGCCTTGCAGCGTGCATCTTATTTGGAACGGCTTCGCCTGCTTCGCCGAAGCGCGGCGGCTCTGCCTTTGGTCAGCAGCTCTGCTATGCATTGCTGTCACGCCATAAAGAGTTGTTGACCGCTAGAGCGCGCTGCCGAGCGCTGCCTCCGTGACTCCTGACTCCGTGCGCTCCGTGACTCGGACCGTTCCCAGAATCAATGCGGGGCGTCAAAGGGGCACGACACCGCGCCCTGCAGGCCCTGGAGGCCCTGCAGCGGGCCGCACTTGCTGCCCTCCCACCTGAAGCAAATCGGGAACCTTGCCCCGCTGACCTACAGCGGCCCGTGGTAAATCAACCCTTGTAAAGGCGGGCGGGGCGGCGCGGGGCGGGGCGGGTGGGGCGGCGCGGGGCGGGGCGGGTGGCCGTGGGGTTTGACTTGCTGTCGGCCGTCGGCGGTCATGTCACGACCTGCTGCACCACGTCACCGATCAGAAATGCATGCCCGTCCCTCCAAAATGCACACGGTGTGCTAATTATTGCGAAGGCGCGCGGGGTGGTGGTAATTGTTACTGCTTTTTCTTCGGATTTTTTTGTGCGATTTGGTTTGGAAAGAAGTGGCGGGCGGGTCCCGCGGGTGCGGCACACCCACTCGACTTTCTTTTCGCAATTCATCCTCGCGATCGCTTGGCAGCTCCGCACGCCGTCGCAGTCTCCGTGGCCCTGACGGGGCCCTGCGACGGGGCCCTGACGCAATGGCCATGCAGCCTCCCCAGCCTCCCCCGCACCCAACTGCAGCGAAAAAGCGCGCGCAAAGTGTCCTTTAATCAAATGCAAGCGAATGCAAGCCAGCCCAATAAATAACTTGGTCACGGCTGCGTGAACATCAACTGCAGCATCATGGCATTGCGTTGCGGTAGGCGCTCGCTCTAGGTGCCCCCTGCGTTTATTATCCCCGCCTTTGTGCACTCTTTCTCTCTTTCTCCCGCCTTTTTTTCCTGACGCCCTCCCCTTACCTGCGCACTGCACGGCTCTGCGCGGCCCTGCGCGATGTCGGCGGTGTAAGCCTGGTGTAAGGGAGACAAGGAGACAGGTACGTACACTAATGAGAGACAGAGACACGGTATGACGGGTGGGCTGACTTTTGGGTGATGGAGTCAAAGCCTCAGACGGCAGTGCCGCCTCGCCGTGCCTCGCCTCGCCTCCCGCAGCCCACTGCTCTACACTGCCAGCAGTCCGCCGCCACCTGACTGCTGCACACGGCCGTTTATTGCGACGGCCTCACTCACGCCCTCCAGGACCAGGTCCAGGACGTCCAGGTCGACGACCTCTGTCTTGGCGTCGTGTGCGTGTGTGTTAAAAACTTTGACTGTGTACGCATGTATGTGTGTCGCGGAATGCGGATGTCAGTGCCACACTGCACGGGGCGCGATGGTGGCGCGACCCCCAAGAGGCAGAAATGGTATCTAGAGACACATTTGCGTGGTACAGTACTCGCCAAAAGCGATACGACGCCTCCTCGTTGGTAGCACATCGAAGAAGGACCACAGCGTGGCCATTCTTCTGCCCCTCACGCTGCTGCTACGACGCCGAGCCCGCCCTTCTTTGACGCCGCGCGGCCCTTCAATAAGAGCGAGAGAGAGGGCGGCGTATCGCGTCGGATTAACGGTGCTGTTGGGTCATACGTCGTGCGGCGTCGCGGCCACGGAAAACCCTCGTGTAATCCGCGACGGGCGACGACGGCGGCGGGGCGGGGCTGTGGGCCAACACTGTGACACAGACACCCCCACGCCGTGTTCGCCGTGCTCGTCGGAGGCTCAGCCGTCGGGCAGGTGCTCCGCACGGCGCCTGGACGACGCGGACCTCCAGACGCGCCCGTCGATCGCAGGGCGGCCAGGGCGGCGAGGGTGGCGGGGGCGGCGACCTGAAGGCTGCGTGTGGCGGAGGCCCTGCGGCGGCCAGCCTGTGGCTCTGCTTGGCGACGCCGGCGACGCGCAGTGCGTGCGTTGCCCCCGCTGGCGCCAACTCGCGGAGGACGACAAGCCACGCAGAAGGCTGAAGCGCCTCGCCCCGACTTCCAGTGTGTTGTGCGCTATACCGGGGCGCCAGGGCTACATAGCGGCCTTGCGCAGCCTAGCTGCCTAGGGCTGCCTTGGGTCCAAACAGCCGAGACTTGTCGGCACACTTACGCAAAACGGCATCGCCGTTTGCTATTTTGGACACACGATTTCTTTCGCCGGTGTTTGTGTGCGTGCCCCAGAGATGCGGGTGCGGGGCTGACGTGTATTTTTGGTTCAAAGCGTAATCTGGTAATGGTTTCCGATTGCGTTGCGAAGCTCTCGTGCCGGGCCTCCTCCCCTCCCCTCCACTTTGGCCTCGAGGTGGTGCGCATCGTTCCCGCTCCCGGAAACGCAACAGGGCGGCATTGGGAGCATACCGCGCGTGCGTATCTTGCATCGGCATCGCGGGCCCACCAAAATGCGCGTTACAAAAGAAAAAAAAAAGAACTCGAAAAAGAATAAGAAAAAAATGAATTGGCTGTCAAAAATTTGTCATAAGAGCTATTTCAGCTATCTATTTCTAATCGCGCTGCTGGAACAGAGAGGCATCTAAATTCGCTGCAGTGTCTATGCTGCGGGATTCCGCATCGATGGTTTTTGAAAAATAAATAAACTGGAGTTGTTGGCGTAGCCGTTTTCTTTCAGCAAACTGGAATTTGGACGTGGTGACCTTGTGATAGGCGTCACGCCTACCGGAGAGACCCCGGGGGCGCCTCTGGCGTGGTGCGGGGAGGCCGAGGAGGGCATGGGGGGTGCAGAGCCACTCGCGTCGTCTGCTGATACCTGGAATCGCTGGAAACATTCCCAGAAGAAGACTTTTGCTGTTCAAGGGGGGTGGGGCGCGGTGAGGGGGCAGAAGTGGGTGCATCTTGCGAAGCAGTGCAGACTGGCAAAAAATGTCTTGGCGCTACAAAATGATTTGCTGAAAAAAAATGAAAAAATAGTTTTTTGAAGTATTTTTTTATGAACTAAACTTTGACCAGAACTGACGAATTTCTTAAATGCAATCAAAATTGCAGAATCATTATCTTCTCTTTGGATGCATGGGAGCAGAAGCCACCCACCAACTCAAGCAAAGGCAACTTCTTGGCAGTGTCGGTTCAACGCTACTGTGTACCGCCACAACCACCTTCACCGAAACGTCCAAACGTTGACTTTCAGCTGTCAGGTGTGTGGTGCCAATTGCAGCCTTCAAAAATTATTTACAAAAAGGCAGGCAAGGCCGCTAATTATAATAGCTTGACAATGCACCGGCGGACCAGTGGGGTCTGCGGGGCGGTGACGGGCAGGGCAGTGCAGTGGCAGGGCGCCCCGGCCGAGGCGTGGCTGGCACAGTGTGCCACAGTGTGGTGGCCCTTCCTGGTACTGCCGGACGCTCCCCGGAAGGCTCTCGGCCACCTCGGCTACCTCGGCCAGGACGGCGGCCTGCAGCATCTTCTGCGGGGCGTGGCGGGGCGAGGTCGTTGACGCCGTAAGGGTTGCGGAGGGTGGTGGCCGTCGTGGCCGTCGTGGCCATCGTGGCGGCGGGGGGACGCAGGTGGATTAGCCGCCACCTGGCCGAGCCGGACAAGCAGGGCGAGCAGGACGACACCAACATGCTTCCAGCGCTTCCAGTGTGCAGCACTGTGCAGCGGCCGCGTCCGAGGCGCTCCCCCTCGCAGTGTAGGGCGGGGGCGGGCAGGCGGGCCTGGCGGGGGGCGGGGCGCGCTCGGACCGCCCGGACGCAGCCCGGCGCGGCGCGTTTTGCTGATTAGAGGCGAATTTACGACGACATGACACGTGTCCGGGCAAAACACAAAAACACAAAACGGACAAGTCAGTGGACGAGTCAGTGGACGTGGGACAAAACACCGCAGCGACACATGTGGTCACGTCGGGTCACGTAGCATGCGTAGCATTGAACGTGGTAATAATTGTTCAGTTTTTCTGTATTCGGAGGTATTCACGATATTTTGAATATTTAAAAGCATTCACGCATATTCGTGTTCTGTGTCGGAGTGCCCCTGTCTGCGCGTGTTCGGGCGCGGTCGCCACAAACAACATTAAAACAAACCGATTCTTGGCGGGAATACCAGCGCCATATCGGCGTTTCGAGTTTGCGCGAGCCGCCGCGTCGCGGATACGCAGACTGAGAGGTCTTGAGTCTTGAGTCTAGAGTCCTGCTGTCTTTGTCATGGCCCCGCGGCCCCGCGGCCAGTCGCTCTGTCTCTCTCGCACCCCGTGCGGAAGGCCGCACGAGTGCGAGCGAGACAGCTACTGACGATCCGCGACGGCTTCCCAGTCTGTAAATCAAATTCGGCCGTGCGTTGCTCGCTGGTAGGTGCGGGCGTGGCCTGTGCGGCGTGGCCTGTGGCGTGGCAGCGCGGCCGCCTGCAATCTCCAGGGACTCCAGGGTGATGTCAGCGCGGCGCCTGACGCACTTGAATAAGACTGGAAAGCGGCGACGCGGCGCCAGCGGACGTTGCTGCAAGCCGCGGAATTTTTGTCGTCCGCGGATGGAACGGATGACTTGCTGATTCGGAAAACGCGCGGAAACCTGTTGGCACGCGCCGAAAGTTGGCGCCGCGCGTCACCAGTCAACGCTTTTGCATATTTGAGTGATTTGAGTGGCGCCGAAATCGAGTTTTCCCGCCGCCAATGCGAGCGGGTTGCGCAAGTGTCGCGGCGCTGCTGCTGGCGGCTGGCGGCTCGGACCGCCGTGCGACAATTAGAAACTACGCCTCGTAGAATACTTTTGGCACCGACGCGTCGAGGCGCGGGGCTTCGGACGAGGAGGAGGGGGAGGAGGAGGAGGGCCCACTTAATGAGTCTTAAGCCTTTAATTTTCCATCCCAGGACCCTGACCCCGCCGCCGACGCACGACGCGCAGCCCGCAGCACAGTCACCGGAAAATCCGATTCAAAGACTCACTTTTGAGCCGAACCGATCCCCATGACGACGCGTTTCGGGGCACGGGCCGCCGAGCTGCAGGCCTGCAGGCACGGAGACGAAATGAAACTATTGCTGTGGACGAATTGAAGTTGGATCATCTGATTTCTCAGTCGGATCTCGCGAAAAACATCCCCGATTTGACAAAAACCGACTGAAGCAAACTGAAACAATCGTACGTATCGCTAGGTAAAATTAATTTTACAGTTTGCAAAAGTTGGCGAGACTTTTGATGAACCGGTACCAGGAAAATAGCATCCGAGTGGGCGTGGTTTGGTTGAGTGGGGTGAGGCGTGGCTTGCCGGGCGGGGTGGGGCGGGGTGGCGCACCCCTGACTTGTAGGGGTTCTCGTCTGGCGCGCCGTGCCATGCCGTGCCGTGCTGTGCCATCACGTGCCCCGTAATGGCCACTGCCATGAACCAAGTGGAAACATTGCGCGCTCGCCTCGTTTTCGTTCATTCAGCACTACTCGACAACATTCTTGCGAGAAAAAAAAAGAAGTGGCTGAGCTAAAAATAATGAGCCATAGCAATTAAAACGCGGATATTACTCGCGTCGGAACAGTAAAAGTGACGTGCACGTTTACATGTTCGCATAAGGCGTTGTCAATAGCCCAGAATGTGAAAAGTGTTCAATCTGTTAAGGCATGCTCAATTTTTGGTGAATCAAACATCATACCGTCTCCAATTTGATGCGATAGAAAAGGCGGCAATCTTGTTGACGGCAGCGCCAAGGAACTCCTGTGCCTCCAGGAATGTTGAGATGGTGGTGACAACCAGCAATTAGGCTCACACGTTAATCCGTGTCCGCGTTAAGCACATTAGGCAGATTCCCCTCAAGATAGCCGCGGTGGAGGGGGAGGGCTGTCTCTCCAACTCTTCCCCGCCACCCCCACCATGCAGAGGGATCCCCTGGGCCTCCCCCCTCGAGGGTGCCGCGCGGTGCCGCGCCACTGTGAGCGCAGCCGGCGTCGTCTGCTCGTCGTCTGCTCGGCGCATGCGCACGCCGAGGGGCGACAGGTCTTTCGGCACTTGCGGCGCTGGGGGTGGGGGGCGGCAGTGCCCATGCCAGCCCTGGCCAGCCCATGCCCATGGCAGGCACAGCCTGCACAGCCTGGGCACCGCCGCGGCACCGCGGAGTGGGGGGCGGTGGGCCGGCGGACGGGCGGACGGCAGGCGCGCGGCCAGGCAGACAGGCTGGTGTTGTGTGTCGGCGCGGCGCTCACCTCAGTCACTCGGCACACAGCCGTCCGAGAAGCAAGTCGAGCCTCCCGCGCACCCTCTCCTTCTCAGACCTGCACTTCGTGTTCGACACGATCGTCTGCACTGCTCCGCCGGCCAACGCCCCCAGCAGTCTCTCGTCTTCGGCAGCGCCCCCGCCGCCCCCAGCAAACTTGCCAGCAGCCCCCCCGGGCTCTCTCTCTTTCCTCGTCCACGCCCTGTGTTCAGTGCTCAAGATGACTCCTCAGACCCTGGACCCCACCGGCCTGTACAAGCAGTAGTGTCCCCGCCAGGACCCTGCCAGAACGCCGCCAGGACTCTCTGGACCCATCGCCGCCGTCGTCCTCCGTGCCGCCGACAGCCACCCCTATCACCATGGCGCCCGCACAGCTGGACCCCACCGGGCTGTACTGAAGTTCGGACGCCCCTGTCCACTCTCCGGCCTGCCCGCCGAGATCCCCACGGCCCTCGCCGCCGAACCCCGCGACCACCAGCCGGGCCACCATGTCCTGCCTTCTCGCAGCACTACTCACCGCGGAGGAGTCCGAACACCACAGGTAAGCATCACGGCCTCGACGAGGGCATTCGCGGGGATCCGGAGGACCGAACCCTCAAATCTCGCTTGGCAGGACAAAGCGCGCTGAACGTGGCCCGACCCGGCCCCCGGATCAGCTGCTCGGGCCGCGGCGGGGCGGGGCGAGGCGCGGGGGGCCGGGGCGGGCGGGCGGGGCCCCCGCATGGTTCAGTGTCCTCCGCCGCTCCGCCGCTCCGCCGCTCCGCCGCCAGCACAAGGCGTGCGACCACACGGGCCCCGCTCGCCCCGCTCGCTCCTTTCTCCCTTCCCCTTTCGAGTGTGACAGAGTGTCGCGGTCACAGCCGCGGTCAGCCCGATCCACTGTGGTGCGCTCACTCTAGCCGCGTGCAGTTTCGCAGTGTAGGCCTTATTTCCCGCCGCCAGCGTGCAGCTCGCGGAAGGCGGTAAGTCCGCCGCTTAGGGCCAGCCTACTGGCTGCTGGACTGCTTCGCCGGAAAGAAGGATTCGCTTCTCTCCGCGTGCAGGACTCTGCCTGGGAGAGGCAAGGGCGTCGCATCCTCCGCCTCCTCGGCGGCCGGTCGGCCCACGCGGCCCCGTCCGTCCCGTCCCCCCTCCTACACCCCGATCAGCTGTTCGGCGCGCGGCGGGGCGGGGCGGGGCGGTGCAGGCGGAGCAGGCGGAGCAGGCGGAGCGCGGCGGCGCCGACTTTGCGCACGCCGCGATGCGCGATGCACGTCGCGAAGCAGCAAAGCACGATGCCGGGCCGGCCGGCGCTGGCGGCTTGGCAGTGCGGTGACCCGATGATGCACTCGATCTCCTGCTGCAGCCTGCTGCGCGACGCACCTTGTTGTTCTTGTTCCTGTACGCGCCAGCATGGACGGCATCCGCGTGCCGCTGTGCCCGTGCTATTCCGGGCGGCACGGCGGCGTGTCCGGGAGCCTTTCCGGGCCACTTCCGCGGCCAGCGCCCCGATAACGCGAAGTCCCTCACCGTCCCTCACTTTCTCCGGGCCGGCTGGACAAGCCTCGGCCAGGCCGATGCACTTGTCGGAGTTGCGGCGCACCGCGGCCAGCGCGGCCAGCAAAGGCGCGCACCGTGTGCAGTATGGCGGCAGCTAGACCAAGCTAGACGCAACAAGTCCGTGTTTTTCTCTGGCGGGGCGGGGCGGGGTGGGGCGGGGCGCGCCGTGGGGTCAGCGCACTGCCTTGGCCGAGGCCCTGGCCAGTGGCGTAGCTGGCGTAGCTGGCGTAGGGCCGTGCGTGACGCGTGACGTGCCCGGCCGAGGCAGCACGCGTCTCAATGGAATGACTGCCTCGTTACGTGTCATCACTGCCGCGCTTCCCACGCCGAGACAATGGGAAGAAAACTGGCGGGGAAAGACTGAACGAGGTTAACGCCGCCAAAGTTCATCAACCTAATTCGTGAAACAGATAATTCGGACGTCGACGCTGCGGCGCTGCGGCGCTGCGCTGCGTCCGTCCGGCTGCGTCCGGGCGGGCCGACGGCGCCGCGCTGCCCCCTCATTACTCCAATGAGGGGCAATCAAGGCGCCGCGCCGCGGACGCAGCCCTGCGCAGCCCTGCGCGGCCCGGCCGGCAGAGCCAGGCAGAGCCAGGCACACGTGTGTGGAGTGGACGCAGGCCAAAACGAAAACCCAGCCATCCTGCCGGCGATTGGCTTGTCAGTTGGCTGTCAATGCACTGCCGGGGGTCCTGGCAGGGTCCTGGCAGCACCGCGTCGGCGAAAACCAAAGCCGCACCCACCTATCGCCGCCCACGAGCACCACGTCGTGCATGTCGGCGCGGGCCTCCGCCTCCGCGGCCCCCACCGCTTGCTTTTCCCGGGTCGGCCGGGTCGGCCGTCTTGACACGTCGGGTTCACGGTGTGCCGCACGGTGTGCGCCGCGCTGCTGCGCTGCTGGCGCGGCGAGGGGCTCAGGAATTCGGGCGTCGAGTTCTTCTCGCGCTGCTTGGCCTCGCCTCGGCCGGCCGTGGCTCAACGAACGAACGAACGACTCGGCTGGGCTGCGGCGGGACGGGGACGGGACGGGGACGGGGCGGGCGCGGCGGCCGGAACAAGACTTGAACACACAGCGGGGGCACTGCCGGGCACTGCGCCGCGCCGCGCTGCGCCCCCGAGGCCCCGAGGCCCCCGGAGCCCCAAATAATGATAATAATCACCGAAGCAAACTGCAGCTGGCAGCACAGGGTGTTGCAGCAGCGCCTGTGCGCGGTCAGGATGGCCAGGAAGGCGAGGAGGGCGAGGGCCTGCCTGTGAAGCGAGTGACAGCATCATTTCACTGCGATTGGCGCCCTATCCCCATCGGCCGCGGCTGCGAACCACCGGGGCCAGGACGTGTTTGGTTGACGTGGCCCGGGCCGGAGTTGCATCGCCCTGGAGTACTGCCCGTTGTTACATTGCTTGGCAGCGTTATATGAGGGCGATGGCCTCTCTCTCTCTCTCTCTTTCTCCTCTCCTTCTGTCCCTTTCTCTGGCCGTTTGGTGGGGCAGGGCGAAGCGGAGAGAAGAAGGAGAGGACAGTGAGGACTCGCTAAAATCCGGGGCCATGCGCCTCTCTGGGCCGGGCCAGGCCGGGCCACGCCGGGCCACCGAGGACCATGCCCACCGGGCCGAGTGGAGTGTGGTGGAGTGACGCGAAGTCATGCCGGGCGGGGCGGGGCCCTGGGCGGGGCGCTCGGCCAGACTTGGCCGGACGCCCGGCCACCCGCTTTGTCTCTCTCACGCCCTGCGCGACGCCGCGACGCCCGGTGAGTGCGAGAGAGGCAGAGCGACGAAAGCCGCGGGATAATTCAAATGAATCGTCCAAGTGCTGCGAATAGCGCGGCCGCGCGGCGAATAGCGCGAGAGGCGGGCAGCACTGGAATGCGGAGCGCGCGGCACCGCGCGGCACCGCCAGCACTGCCCGGGAATGGCGAAAGAGAGAGAAAGAGAGTGGGGCGGAGCGTGGAGGTGTTGGAAGGCTGTGACCTGAACCTGTCCGTCAGCGAGGCAGCGCGTCCGCGAGGCACGTAGAGCGCACAGTGCACTGCACAGTGCACTCTCGCGGGGAGGGGGTAATGTTGCTGCACCGCCACCAGCGCGTCGCCACGCTGCGCGCTTCGCTCTGCTTCGCTCGGACTGGCCAGCGACGGGCCGGCATGTTTGTTTACCAACACGCCGTGTGTGTCGACGGCCAGGACGGCCAGGACCCTCGCCCACGTCGCCCACGTCGCCGGTCGGCCGGTCGGTAGCTCCGATAAGGCGAGGCGGCCTGAATGGTGTGACGGTGTGACGGTGTGGCGGTGCGGACCCGCTGCACTGCTGCTCAGCTCGACGGCCTGCCAGGCCTGCCAGACGACGTAGACTACTACCGGGATGCGCCGGATGCAAAGGCAGCCGCGTGGCCCCGCGCAGCGCGGAGCAGGGCGTCGTCGCGGTGGTGCTGCGGTCACTGACCCCCCGGCCCGACTCGGCTCTACTCGCAACCGCCCAGCCCAGCCGGCCCAGCCCAGCGCGGCCTGTCCAGTGGGCCCCGCTCCGCGCCCCGCCCCGCCCTGTCCCGCCCCGCCACACCGCGCCGCGGCCGTGGCCCGACTTTTGGGGCTATCTATGAGAATGTTGGCCCAGGACCGAGCGCGCTCCGCCCCTCCCCGCCCCGCCACGACGCCGCCGCGCGCCGCGCCTCGAGCCGTGACTTGGCGGCGCGGCGGCGGCCTGGCCGTCGCGGTACGTAGTGCGAGTAGTGCGTCGTGGTGCATCGCGGTGCGGTCGTCGCGACCCTTGCCCGCTCCGTGCTCCAATCGGCTAGATCGGGCGGTGGGGCCACCGGACGCCATCTGCGGCCATCTGCGGCTCGCTGAACCGACTGGCCGCCGCACGCGCCACCGGACGTTTCTCGATCCGCGGTTTCTTTGGTTTCGTGTCGTAGGGGCGCCTCCTGGCACCCCTTCCCCTCTCCTCCCCCGCCCCGCGCGGCCTAGAGGCCGAGCTGCGTCAAGCTGCCGAAGCTGCCCAGGGCGATCCCATATCGCCGCAAATGGCACGGTGGCATGGCGGTATCTGCCGGCCTGGCTGGCACCCACGCCGAGCGCGCACGAGCCCGGAGCCCGGCACGCTTTGGGCCGATGCGGATATCCGCTTGGGGATGGCGTCATCGCGGTCCCCTAGCCGGTCAAAGTACTACGTGGGCGGGCCCTGGAGTCGCCCTGGAGTCGCCCTGGAGTCGCCCTGGAGTCGCCCTGGAGTCGCCCTGGAGTCGCCCTGGAGTCGTGGCGCGGTGGCGGTTTGCTGCGGGTAAGGTCAGGTTCGTTAGGCTAGGTCAGTGCTTGGTGCAGCCTGGCCTAGGCCTGGCACAGCTTGGCGGGCGCGTGGTAATGACCAATGACAGCGTCGGTTACATCACGAGCTGCAGCCTGATGCCTGCCATGCCTGCCATGCCTGCTGCCGGCACACCCAGCCGGTTCCGCGTTGGCTTGACTGACACGCGGTAGCGCCGTAGCGCCACGGTGCCTCGGGTTCGGATCCCGGCGCCGCGGACTACTTTGTCGTTTTGCATTTTCTCTCCCCGCCGCTGGCCGCTGCAGTGTCGCTAGCATAATTAACCGGGGCGGGGTGGGGCGGGGCGGGGCGGCGCGGTGGGGCGGGGTGCTCTCGACCTTGCCGCGGGCTGCTGCCTGGCCAATGCATTTTTCCATGAGGAAACGCGCGACACAGAGAGGCTCCAGTCTGCCGAGTGATGGCAAACGCTTCGGTCGCTATTTTTTAGTTTTCTTAGTTTTCTTGCTGCAGTTGGACTGTGCTTCGCTGCGCTACGCCGTGCTTGTTGTCGTTTGGCCGCTCGGCAGCGTGTTTGCCGGGACGTGCTGGGGTTGGTGACTCCGGCGACGTGCTAGGCGGCCGCCCCCGCCAAAGGGCATGGCCTCCACGGCCACGCCATCGACGTGGACCCCGGCCGGCCCCGGACCGTGTAACTACAGGGAGTCTATGCCCTTCGTCTAAGTTTCAAAGCTCCTCAGGACGCCGTGTGTGCCATCTACAAGTCATGCGGCTGCTCCACGGCCTGCATGGCCTGGTCCTCGGCCTGGCCGAGGCGCGCTCTCTGGCCAAGACGCCCCGAGGCCACGGTGGCGAGGTGGCGGTCCGGTGCGGGCAATTGCTCTCATGGCTGCATGCACATCACATGCTGTACGCCCTGTAGGCCGGCCGCGTGGACCTCGTGGACCGCGGCGCCCGCGGCCATAGCGATCGACGCCCGCCGCACGCGGACCTGGCCACCGCGGCGACCTCCGTCATGACCGCGTCGACGCCCCCGCACACACGTGGTGGAGACGGTGGCGCGCTCTGGACGCCACCGCAGCCCGCCCCGCCCCACCCCACCCCGGCGCGCTAGCCGTCTGAGGCCTGTCTGGCCGCGCGGCGCCGTATGCTGTGCCCGTTACGCGACCTACTTGGGCCCCAAATGAGTGGAATGGAGCAGTAGTTTCGTCAGCAGCAGCGGCGGTGGCGGCAGCCGACGAACAAGCCCAAGCCCGGCCGCCAGGCATGGCCGCCAGGCCCCGCCGTCGCTGCGTCGCTGCGGCCCGCTAGGGGGGGCTCCTCCTGGAGGCCGTGGAGGCTCCATAGTGTCCCTCGCTGCACCATTCCAACAGCGTTTACATCGCCTCTTCTCTCTCGCACCCTTCCACTTCCACTTCGGGCCTGCCATAAGTGCGAGCGAGACAGAGCGATACTGTTCGGAATCGTCCCGCAGAGGCGCTGCTGTTCTCGGGAACGGAATGAAATTCGCCGCGAACCCGGCGTGCCGGTTTCTCTTTGCAAAGGGAAGAGGCAAAAACAACAAAAATGAGGAATAAAAAAGCGAGTGCCGGACGCGTCTCATTCATTGCCATTGTTCTCGTCTAGAAAATGTTGGCTGCGTCCTTTTTGCGCGGAGAAAGTATGTCAAGAAATGGGCAGCCTAACCTAACCTCACCGCCCCTTCTTCAGCTCATCTCCTTTTTGCGAATCAATGCGAAGTCGCGAAGTCGCAACGCGTGACTGGTTTACGGCCTGATAGATGTTGCCGCGAGCGGCCGGCCCGGCCCGCCGCTCAAAGCGACTTGGCTTTCTGGCCTTTTTAAGGTTTTATTGGTTCCGGGCCGGGCCGCCGGGCCTTGCGTCGCTTTGCTACTTGACCCCCCGCGTTTTGTTTCGTAAATGTTGCCCTTTTTATGAGGGGCTCGCCTGGCCGGCCGACCGCGTTGTCTTATTACTTTTTTTGCGTGCAATTTTTTTTTTCGGGTGCCTGATTTTCTTTTCGTTGGGCTGCGTGGAATACATTAAAAAAAGGTGGCGAGGTTTGCATGCGGGTGGGCAGGGGCAGGGGGTGGGGAGGGAGTGGGGAGCGGGGGGGGGGGGATAGACCCTCCCGCGTTTCGTGAAAGTCTAAAGAAAGAAGTTTGCGAAAGGAAAGGTAGCGCAAAAAAAACAACACCAACACACAACGCGACATCTTTAGAATGAGGCAGTAAATGAGATGAGGAAACCGTGCCGGTCAGCATCGCAGCAGCGCAGCAGCGCGCCATTCGTCCTTCTTGTGTATTCATCCTCAAACGGCAGAACGCGGCAGAACGGCAGCGCGCTTGCGTTGTTGCGTTTTTTCTTGTTGTGCGCTTTTTTGCTGCTTTTTGCACAATCGGCGCGAGGCTCGGCCCGGGGGAGTGAGTGAGTGGGAGCGCAGCGGTGCGCAGGCCAAGCTTTCTCCCGTCCTGCTCCCGCTGCAGGCTCCTTCCGAACAGTGTCGTGCCGCTCTGTCTCCCTCGCACCTCCCGCAGGGCCGCAGGGGTGCGAGGGAGACAGGTGTGCCCGGTGTGCCCTCGTGCAGCGGGTGCACGGCAAGGTGCACGGCGCCAAGGCGTCCTTGCCGAGGGACACACGTGAGGGTGGCGGTGCCAGGGCGGTGCCCTCCGGCTCCGGCCGACCCACTGCTCGCTTTGTAGGCCACGCGGTGTTGGTCGACGACCCGGAGAGTCCCTGTAGCGTGTAACGGGTACCGGGCCGGGGCGGGGCGGGCCAGGGCCTTGGCCAGGGCCGCGGTCGCATCCCGTCGGGAGCCCCCCTGGGCCGAGGCGGCCGAGAGTGGTCCGGTCCCGTTAGGGCGGACCATGCCACCATGCCACCCTTACCTGCGGCATTGTCATGGAGGTTCGCTGCGTGCAGTATCGGTAATGTATTTTTTTGGGTCGCGCCCTGTTGCGTAAGGGCCAGTGGGCCATCCGGCGCGGAGGCGCGGACAATGGAGGTCAACGGCCCCCAGGACTGGGTCCAGGACTGGGTCCAGCAGGGCTCTGAAGTCTCCGAGGGGGCGCGGGCGGGGGCGGGACCGGGGAGGACCGCCTGAATGCGCCCCCATGGCCCTCTCGCCCTCTCTCCCGTCGGCACACCTGCGCCCTTGAAAGATCGCTCGGCCTTTCACCGCCGCATGCCGGCCAAATGTGAGGAGGACCCGGGGCGGAGAGCAGGGCGCGATGTGTGAGGGTGTGAGGGAGACGGAGTTCGGAATCTGGTGGCCGGCCAGGCCGCACCATGGGGCTGCGGGGCTGCGGGGCATGGCCTGCGGGGCCATTAGGAATTAGTCTCGCCCGAGGCGCGCTATGTCGCGTCATTGCGTGCGGGGGCGGGGCCGGCGGGGCGGGCAGCACACACACGCCCACACGCACACGGCACCGCCGCAGACCGACGCCGCCACTCTTACGTAAGACATTGGTGGATGAACGCAATTTGCGGTACCGCCGGCCCATCTGCCTTTAGCCACGCCGCTCTCTCTCTCACTCTCTCACTCACAAACACACAGCTGGCTGGCTGGCGCTGCTGGACCCTACGGCGAGGACTAGCCAGCGAGGCTGACCACCGAGCCCTCTAGCCACCCTGCAACGCCACGCCACTGGCCAGTTCGTTCGATACCTCTGGATGATGGTAGTTCGATCGTTCGATCCGGCGGGGCGACGGTTCTCGAGGTGGCCGCGAGGCCGTCGCATTGTTGGAGTCGCGTAAGCCAAGCCGGGGCTAGAGGCCCGAGGTAGGCCTAGGCCGGGGCGTTATCGAGTCAAGCCAACGAGCTTCCCCTTCCGCGTTGGTAATGATCGTCAAGCTCTCGTGGACAGCACGAAAAGCTGCAGCCTGATGGCGCCTGATGGCCGAGGCGCCAAGCTCCAAGTGCACCCGGAACCCGATGCCCCGCGCTGCAGCACTGCACTCGGTGCAGCGTCACTCACTTTTCAATTCGCTCAAGGCCTCGCGGGGCCGCGGGCCGCGGGCCGCTTGGCGGGCCCGAGTGTGCCCTGCAGTGCACTGGCGCCCTCTGACGCGCCGCCGCCATGCCGCCGCCATGCCGCGGTGACGGCGTGACGCCACCGCCTTGCGGTCTTGGCGGTTAGCGAGCAGGCGGAGCGGGCCGGGCGAGACGGGCAGCGTGCGTGCGAGCAGGTGAACGCGGGCCGGGCGCTGAGCCGCTGGCCGCCGCCGGCCCCCACATTGTGGTGGCCGAGTACGCATCGTGTACGCGAGCGCGCTGTTTAAAGCCGTCTCTTTTATTTTGGTCCGCGTTTTGTCGACGATGTCGTCCTTTTCTGTAGAAAAGCTGGAGCGACCCGCCTTGTTGGGCCGCGGCTGCCGCGCACGCTTGCCGTCCAGGCTGGCTGAGTCCTTTCAGCATCACTAGGCCGGCGGGAAAAAGAAGAAGAAGAGGGAATCGTGGCTCGGCGGGGGAGAGCGCCCGCCACGCCCCGCCACGCCCCGCCACGCCCCGCCCCACGGCTGCTACTTTTTCCATGGCTCTTTCGCAAATGAATTCGCAAGATCATCAAGGTCGGCGTAGACGAATACGCGCCAGGCACTCGCCGCGCCGTGCCTGGCCGTGCCGTGCCTAGCCGTGCCGTGCCTAGCCGTGCCGTGCCGTGCCGAGCCGTGCCGTGCCTCGCCGCGGCGAGCTCGCGGCCGCCGATATGTAACTGGAGGGGAGATGAAATGGCCGTTATTACAAAATATCACGTGACGTGAACTCGACACCTTGCCGTGCTCCGCAGGCTCCGCACGGCCTTGCCCCGCCCCGCCCCGCCACCTTATGCAACCGCGCGCCAAATTCCTATGCTAATTATTTGGCGCGAGTGATTTTGAAAACGACTCCCAGTGTAGCAGTGCTAACGAACCTCGTTTCGCTTTGTGCTTGCAGGACTCCGCCACCCGACGAGGACGACGCCGTCCCCGGCAGCCGCCCCTGTCCGCGGCACAGCGGGCACAGCAGCCGCCTGGCCCTGTGGAGGAGGCCATCCCCCGAGCTGAGGCATCTCCTGCACTCACCGCCTCTCCACCGGAGCTGTAAGTATCTCCTCCCCTGCCCCGCCTCCATGTCCATGGTGATGCTGGACTCGCTGGACCTAACGCTGTCTTCCCTCGCGTTGCAGATGGCCTGGACGGACGGAGTTTCGGATGGAGTTCGAGATGGCAGCTCACCGAGCAGCTCACCCCCCATCCCCATCATTAGTCGCCGTTTGCGGGGACCGCAACATGTTGTTTGTTTGTTTTTTAAAAGTATTTCTCTTCAAGAACCAAAAAGAAAATCCTAACTAAAAGTATATATTGTGAGAAGAAAGTAGTCTCCGACCATCCACGTTTCGTGGTGGTGTTGTTTTCATCGCCGACATCTTCATCCTCATCGTCATCTTCACCACCACCACCACCACCACCACCACACCGTCAGACACAGAGATGACCGTCGCGCCCAGCCAAGCCGAGGTCGCCGCCGTGGACTGCATGGACTGCGCGCCGCACGGCGCGGCACCCACTGTCCTTGTGGACGGGCCAGTTGGCCAACCTGCCGAAAAATACGTCGATAGTGACGTCAGCGAAGGGAGGGAGGGAGGGGAGGGGGAGGGGTGACTTACAGGCGACTTCAGAGCAGGGCGGCACGCTGGGCACGCTGCTCCGTGGCGGGGCGCCGCGCCTCCACCGACTTGCACTCCGAGTCGCGGTGGCCCGTCGCGGGGGCAGAGCGGCAGAGCGGCAGAGCACTGCCTCTGTGTCTCGGCCGGCTCGGCCGCCTCGGCTGCCTCCACTCGATTTGACGTTTCCTGGTTAAATCCCAGCGAGGCAGCGCAAGTGCCGATCCAGAAGGTGGTGCCCCAAGGTTGGCAGCGCCGGCAGCGCCGTGCCGTTCGTCGCGGCTCTGGTCGTGGCCATCGACAGCGGCAAGCTGCGCCAAGACGCGCTGCCAACCTTGCGCCGCATTTATTAGGTCACCTTGATCGGTGCTCGAAATTCTTTTTCTTTTTTTTTGTCTTTTTGTTTTGGGGGCGCTTTGCTTTGCTTCATAACCCAGTGAGAGACTTCCTGACAGACGCACTAGACAGGCAGCGCACACTGTGCACTGTCTCACGACTGTGTGACTTCACTGCCACTCGTTGGCCACTCGAAACTTCGAGCTTCATGATGTACTTAAGGGCATGAGGTCTTCATGTGGTGTCTGCATTGTTCATCGCGTAAGACTGGTACACCGTAAATCTTTTTATGTTAATGGTGTAAAACATTTACCCCAAAGGATTTTGGTAATCATTGTTGTATATTTTTGTTAACTTATTTATTTCTTCGTTTCAAAGTATTTTGTCTTTGTCAGTGTAGTTTGAACTGGCATTTGAAATAAATTAATTCTATGTGCTATTTTAGTTAATTATTCTGGTTATTTTCACTTTTGAGGCAGTGATTGTAGTTCGTACATGTTGGTTTGTAACGCTCAAGCTGGTGATTTTACAACAATTCAAAGGTGCTGGGCTGTCTCAAGCAAACACTCTCTACCCTTACGGCTTACAGCTGATTGTATGGCTATGAAAAATATGTCAACTTAGACCTGCATTGTTTTGTCGACATGCATAGGCTTCTGTGATATCGTCCCATTGGAGATAAGAATCGTTTCATATCGACATGACATGGAATTTGTTGAAAATGGAATTCCTAGTCGCGCTCTGTACTCATATCGAAATGTAGGCCACCCTTTGTCATCAAGGTTTGTCCAGACGACTCCTTATCTTAAAGCATTGTCGACACTTAATTTAAGCGAATGCAAGTAAACAATCCTGTTGTTCACATTGCCTCTAGTTAACTCTGCCACGAATGACGAAAGCCATATTTTCTTTTATGAGAGCAAGCGCTTTAAGTTCTCCCCTGCTACGGGGCTTTCTTAATTTATATCATGTAAAATTTTTGTACAATCAAAACAAATTAAATGATTCATTTTTTATGAAACCGATTTTATCTGTGATTACTCAAACCCCTCTCTTCACGAACACATTTGAAACAAACTAAAGAAAAATTAAGAAAAAGATCGTTTTCTTTTTACGAAAATTGACATACAGCATTAGGCGTGAAAGAGCCAGCCGGCGAGTCTCTCTAGGCGAGCGCCAAGCCGAGTCCCGCCGGAAGTGGTGGGCAGTTCTCTAGCCGATGGCAGCGCCGCCTGGTGGGCGAACGCGCGACGGACTCGTCCAAGTCTAGTCGAGGTGCACTGCCCAGGCCACGCCGGCCACGCCGCCACGCCACAGGCCGCTAACATTGTGGCACTTACGCGGTTTGCCCGGCGCGCCGCGCGCCGCGACAGGAAGCTCATCCAGGCTTTATAGCGCCGTTTGCCCGGCAGACAGATGTCGCACCGCCGAGCCATTTGAATGGCTAGCTCTAGTGCGACGCGACGTGGAATCCTACAGCATAAAAGGTGGCCCACCGGCTGATTATTCACGTGATCAACTCTGAAATGTGGGGACAAACAAAGTCGCCACTTTATGGGGAACCCATCACAACCGCGGCTATTGCCGCGCCGTGGCCGACAGTGGCCGTGGGTCGTGGCCTCGGGTGAGCACCTGCCCGTCAGAGTCTCATCGGGGCAGTCCGACTCGTCTTGTCGAACACTGTTCCATCCGGAAAAGTACCCCGACGGCGCGACGCAGGGTGAGGAAAAAGGAAAACAAGAAAAAGAAGAAGGGAAGCCCTCCCCGGCGTCCACGCCGTCCACGCGGCGGCGAGCCGAGGCGGCCGCCGCCGTGCTGTCGGACAGCCCGCGGTGCGCGCGCGTCCGGCGGGCTGGTATCGCCGAGGCGGCGGGAGCCCTCGGTGCGCGGGCCAGCCTCGGGGCCAGCGGGCAGTGGGCCTAGGCCGCGCCGCGAGCCACGAGCCGCGTGAACTGCACTGCCTCGCCGATCTGAACTCGAACTACGAACCGCCCCCACCGCCCGCGTTGAGGTCTCCGCAGGTCCACCCCACGCCTTGGCGGGGCGGGGCGGGGCGCGGCGCGGCGGGTTTCCAGAACTGTCTCAACTCGTCCGGGCGGCAGGGCGCGGCAGGGCGCGGGCCACGGTATTTGCATTCTTGTCCGTGCGAAGCTGCGAAGCGCTTTCCGCGAAGCAGACCAGCCCTTTCTGCCACAAAGCCTCCAAAGGGGCTATTATAGGCTATTACCTCCAGACCTCCAGCCAGCCATAATGCGGGGCAGGCCAGGGCGGCCTGGTTAGTGGCCTGGTTGACCTGCATCAACGTCAACGGGGACACCGGGGGACACTGGCCAAAAGGATTGGCGGAGGGAGGGGGGGGACCGGCCACGCGCGCTGACGTCTCGGTGTCCGCCACTTGCCAAAACTGCCCCCACCCCCGGCCCCGCACCCCAGGCCCGCCTTGCAGTAAAACTGTTTGCACGGCCGGGAGTGCACGCGCCACGATGTCGTCTTCCTGTCCTTCTCTATGGCCTTTCTTCAGCCTGCGGAGCCTCTGCGGAGTGACGAGGACAGCGCCATACAGTGCGACTCGGTTTCGCCAAAACTAACGGCACCTGACGGATTGTCTCGTTGACTTTGTTATTGCACCCGGGACGGTTCCGAACCGCGCTTTCGCCGCCCGGTCTCTCTCGCTCTCACAGGCCAGCCCATCCCCTGCGTGCGAGAGAGACGGGGGGACGAAACGCTGTTCGGCATCAGCCTGCAAGTTAACCCTCCGCCGGCTGGTCCTTCTCGGTAGTCGTTGTTCGCCGTGTTTTATTCGTCGGGCTCCAACAGAGGGTCAAGGCCGAAGGGAGGCTCGCAGTTTTTGCTTCTTCTTCTTCTTTCCTATTCGCGAGGAGGGTGGAGCGTTGCCGAAGGCACCGACTGCTGCTGGACAAGCTGGAAAATGGGGAAAAGGTGCCCTTCATTGACTCGGGTGCCTTTCGTAGTGGCTGACGAGGGGGAGGGTGAAGCCCCCACACCGTATGTCATCGAATAACGTCAGTTGCGGCCGCGGTGGCCAATGACAGCGCCGGTGCTGCGTCGTCGCGTCGCCGCGGCCGAGTGGGCAGTGCGGCAGTGCCGCGCAACCGAATGCATTGGCAGTTCGATGCTGCCGCGCTTGCCGCGCTGCTGTTCCTGGAACTCTCGGGGCACATCCGTTCCAGAGTGCCTGCAGCGCGTCAGCGCGTGTGCAGTGGGGGAGGGGGGGGGGGGGGGGGGAGCCAGTCGGGTCGCGTGCCGTGTCGCACTGCAAGGGGTAGCAGGTGCTGGCCTGCACGGCCTGCCCGGTGCAGCGGGCCCCCGCGGGGCCGTGGCCAATCCGCCTGTCAATCGACGCTCCCCGTTTTTGCGAGAAACGCGTCGCTTTTCGCGCCATTTCTGCGAGGCGCACGTAAAGTCCCCAAGTCCCGTAGTCCGGCGGGGCAGGCGGGGCCACAATGGTGCCGTGAGTCACGGAGCCCTTTCGTCCTCGACGTCCTTCGCGCCAATCACCCCAAGGACGGATTGACTTCGCAAGCCGCCCTGCGCGGTCACTTTAAAGGACTCGGTAAAAAAATGCAGGAGAAAAAAACAATCTGCGCAAAAAAAAGCGACGGAAAAGTGCCGTTACCTGGTGGTCCTGAAGCCCGTCTCATTCATCGAGAGGCTGTTTGCCAAGGCAGGCCTGCAGCGGTACGACGCAGCAAAGCGCAGCGGGACCCGAAAAGGCTCTGCACTCCGGGGACCTAGGCCGACCAGGGAGACGACGACAGTTCGACTCTGGCTGAAGTACGCACAGTAAATTGAAATCAATCTCTACGGAAAACGCTAAGAAATGAGTGTGGTTTTGGTGGTCGCATACTCAGGCATCCTCAGAAACAGAAAGGGTTACAGACCTGGTAAAGTGAATGGGTAAACCTAGTATACTACTGACAACGTGTCTGACTACGTCAGAAGTAAAGGTCCGGCGTCACGCGCGCAGCTGGGCGTCGGGCAGAGCGGACAGAGCGGCGGGCAGTCGGCGCTGCAGCGCATCACCTTTTCCAGCTGGCGGGCTGGAGTGGCTGGAGCGCGGGCTGAAGCGGGCTGGCCTCCACGCAAGCACAGCGCAAGCAGTAGGCAGCATAGCAGGACTCAGCTCTCAGGCGGAAGGCATAAAGACACCAAGATTTTATGGCAACCTTCGTACCTTGGCACGCCACCGTGCGATGATAAAAAAGGCAATGGGGAAGCTGCTGGGCCTCCCCCGCACCGCCACGCCCCGCCCCGCCCCGCCCCGCCCCGCCCCGCCGCGTTCGGCAGCCCCAACGCGACGACGGACTGCAGCGAGGCGCCGGGGACGGGGCGGCGCGGGGCAGTGTCTCTGCAGTGCTGCAGCAGAGCCGCGGTCTTGCTGATGGTTCGCCACCAGAACGGTTGCAAGCCGTTGACGGCCCATGGCGGCGCGGTGGTTATCAGTGTCCTTCCCAAGGCATTGCTCCGCCAAAGTAGTTTTACGTCAGACACATCCAAAATCTTTGATTGCAAAAACAAGAATTAAGGAAAGGAAGAATGGCGAGGACCGGTAGAGGCAGCGCCAAAACAAAATCAAAGCACAGAAAAAAATGGGCATATCTACATTCGGGGCGTAAATCACTCGAGCCTAAATACTGTCGGGCCAGTTTTTTTTAACCATCTGCCCATTGAGGCCGTCTTCGTTTTTCTCTCCGGAGGTATCGGCTGTGCAACGCGACGGCCGGGAGACACCACCGAGACACCGCCGAGACATCGCGGAGCCAGTTTGGCGCGCGGCCTTGTGGTGACAATGTCTAATCCGCCACCATCAAATCAAACCGCGGAGTGCCGGGCCCACGGGACGACGCGCGGGGAGGGGGCCGCGAGTCGCGAGGCGAGGCTTCAGCCCAGCGAATCTACACTGGACTAATTAACCGTGTGGCCGGCAGGATGAGCCAACAGCCAGCACACACACTCACACACATACACACACGCACACGCGCGCGCACGCACACGCGCGCGCACACACACACACACACACACGCACACACGCTCACACTCACTCACACACACACACACACACACTACCACGTTGCAAAAGAATCCGTCCACGCTGGATTCCTCGGCGGCGTGTATCCCTATCGCAGGGAAAAAAAGTGGTGGAAGAAACTATTCGATCCCGCGACCTTCCGGCTCGGCGTTCGCTCGGCGTGCACGGAGCGCGTGCGCGCGCGCGTGCGGCGTGGAACCTGTTGCGCCAAAAGCGACGGGGTGGAGCAAGGCGGGTCAGTCAGGCGAGGACCCGACAACCGCTCCAAGATTGAATATGGGGATACCAAAGTTTTAAAATTTCATCAAAAAATCAAGAAAAAAATAATTCTGCAGATTTAAAAATTTACTTGCGAGAAAAAAAATTGAAAAAATGACGAGTGGGTGACAAAAAAAAAGAAGCTGGAGGTTGTCTCGTTTTCCGACCCGACGACCTTATCGGGTCACCCGGCATTGATTATATTCTGAGGCTGTGTCGCTGTGTCTTTCGCCTAATTTCGCCTGCTTTTCCGCGGGCCGACCGCGGGCCTGGGCCGGATCGTCGTAAAACGACCAAACAAGGCCGAAATGAATAACAAGGTGGGCCCCCCTAGGCCTGCCAGGGGCCCGCCAGGGGCCCGCCCGGCCCGGTGACAAGGATGGAGGCTGACGCACGCAATGCGAAGCAAAGTTCACGGCCGCGTTATCAGAGTAGCAGAGCGGTGCTGCCGCCGCCTCTGTCTCTATCGCACTCGAGAAAGGCCGCATGTGCGTGCGAGAGAGAAGGCGCACTCCAGACTCCGGAGCTTCCGGGCGCGGGATGGCTTGGAAGTTGGTAAATCGCGGACGGTCCCCGTCGGTCCCCGTCAGACGCTGGACCACGGCGACGCGGCCCGTCAGATGAAAGTCGCTTACCGAACTCTTCCATTGAGTCGCAATAATAATGTGGGGGGCAAAAACACGCACTTCTCGCCCACCTTCCCAACCTGGCTTACACAATATTTCGAAGAAGGCGGGGCGACTAGGTGCGAGGCGTGCTCGGGGCGGCACCGCGCCGCACTCAAAGATGTCCTACCTCTCGGCAAGAGCGCCGCCAGCGCGGCCGCCAGGTCGCCAGGTAGACGGTCATGTCAACCAGCGACTAGTACACGTTCAGAACCAATGTGTGACCGGGTACGATGGTTTCGGCAGGGGGCTATGTGCTTCGCCGTGCTCGTGGGGGTTTCGTCTGTGTGTGAGTCTGTGCCTGTGGAATGACAACATGAGCGTGGTGCCGGGCCTCCCGCCACTAGCGCGGTTGGTTCGCTTGGGTTCGACTCCCATGTAATGTGTGAAAACTTGTCTGTCTCGTCTCTCTCTGTCTGATTTCCCTGTCTGTCTCTGCGAGCACGGCAAGGTGCGGGAGGGGGGGATCATTTAGAAAAAAAAAATGATTTATTCGCGGCACGTGACCGGAAGTGGCGAAAACAGGGGTGGTCATTAAGTAATCTATGATAGCAACGTTGGCAAAAGGGATGCCAACGGCATGCGGTGTTCCCAAGCGGTCACCCATCTAAGTACTGACCGCACCCAACGCTGCTTAACTTCGGTGTGCGGAAGGGAACCGGTGGACCCAGCGTGGTATGGTCGTTGGCGAGAGACGCTGCAGCGCGCCGCGTACTTGTAGCGCTGCTGCCAGTCTCCTGCCGCGGCGCTCCGAGCGGGCTCGCTGAGCGTTGGCGAAGCTGGCCCCACATGGCTGACTTGTCCGGGCGAGAACAACGCATTCCGGTATCGGCCCGTACTATCAACACCGATCCGTCCTGCGTCAGCTCGGATATCGGGCCGAGCTGTGTGAAAATGCGTGCTTGGACGGCCCCTCCCCCTGGGGGGCTCCTGGGGCCGCCGGGCCGGCCTGCAGCGCGGCGTAATCAACCTGGGGGGAAAGACGGGCATTTTCGGGCAGTGGCGAAAAAAAGGTCGATAGGTGAGGGTGAGTTGGGAATAGGGGGCCGGGCTGGGCCGGACGGGGCCGCCTGGACCACATCCCCCACTGGGAGGCCTGCCAGAGGAAGAAAGACTTCCGGGTCGGCGTCTTCAGCCTAATGAAATTCCGATGATGAATGGTTCTCCGCCACTGTGGGTGCGCCGCGGTGCACCGGCACATGTGAACTCGGCGGCCGATCCGCCAACGAGGCCGAAAACAACCAACAAATGGGCCGTGTGCGCGATTTTGCGGGTTTTCTGTCTGTACTGCAGCGAAGCGGCGACGGACCTAAAATCTACGTATTTGCCAAACTTTGCAAATTTTGCATTGCGATAGACCTCGACGCAGTCCATCATATGCTATAATAGAGACACGTTGAATGCTTCGTCGTCCACCGCCCTTTCTCTCTCCCCCCCTCTCGGCCGCCCCTGCCCCTCTCGAGCTCAGCACACCTGGGCGTGGAGGAGTGCTTTCGTGTAGCTCACCGAGTATGACCGCCGGCCGCACCCAGGACCCAGGTCCTCGGCAAAAGGGAAGAAAAAAAAAATGATCGTCCAAATTAAGATTATTTATACAAAAAAAAAGCCAGAGGAGCATGGAATAAAAAAATCGGGATCAAGGAAGAACTACCTGGGCGGGGAGAGTCTGGAGAGGCGGGCCCAGTTCGATGACCTAACAGCCCAGCCACCCCCACACGTGCACACGTGGCGGTGGGTACACTTCCTGGTGGCGCCAGTTCAAACAAACCGATGAGATTTGCATTGCGGAGACGGGGCGGCGAACCGGTGCAAACGGCTCTTCCCAGTGTGCCCCATCCACCAAAGGGCCTCCATCCATTTCGTGAGGTCAGTTTTTGGGTTCTGGGCACCACCTTCCCCTCAAGGGGCCTACCTTCTCTGCTCATTATCATGGGATGTTAGATGTTCTGAAACCATCCCTCCTCCAACGCATTCTCGATCCAGATTCGTCCGACTGCTCCGCAAATGTCTCTGCATCTCCGTCCTCGCGTTGTCTATGCGAACGATGCGCGCGCTCACTCACGCTCTCTCTCACTCTTACACTCGTGTCCGTTTGTAGCTGTCCGTAATCCAACACCGCAGCGAGCGGTTCGAGTCAACGCGGCCACCGCGCCGTGCTAATATTTGAGAGCGGTGCATGGAACCAGGAAGTGGTGCGGCGTCACTGTAGACACAAGCCCCCTCGGCGCCCCACGGTGCCCCGCGTTGCCCCACGGGAGCCCGACTGGCCCGACGGTAAGCCTGTGCCCACCCTAGCTCCCGCTGGGCGCCGCCGATCGCCAGTAATCGAAAATCGAACGAGCAGCTGGCTGCGCGCCCCGCGATCTGCGAAGCCTGGCGAAAACGCACTTCACGTCAAATTTTGTGGAGGCATTTGAGCGCTGCGTCCCGCGCCTGCGCCGCGCGCCACAGTTGCAGTGTGGCTGCTGTGTTGCTGTTTCGACGCGTTTCGACAGTCTCGCCGCGAGTTGCGTCCTCCACGCCACTCCTCTCGAGCTTTTGTGCGCCCCGTTTTTTACAAATACGAAAAATCCGCGAGCCGCCCCGCCCCCCCCCCCTCTCCTGGCGGTCAGATACGACATTCGATATGGACGCTTTGTCCACGCACTGCGATTGTGCGATTGTGCGCGCGGCCCGGACAGCAATCGGTTTGCAATCGATCGCAGTGAAGGAGCTGTCTCTCTCGCGCCCCCTACCGGTCGTCCCCTGAGGTACCGTGAGTGCGAGAGAGACAGACCGACGAAAGCACGCCGCTCGGGATCGGGCTGAAGCCATACACTGCCACAGGTGCCGGTCACTGAGTTTGGATGGAAACACACACGAAAACAAAAACCACGTCCGTGCTTCAAATCTGTACGCGGGCCGCGACACGGGCACACCATAAAACAGTACACTTTGCCGAAACAACATGAAACAGTAATTGTTTTAGTGTCGGACAATTTTTCTTTGCCGCCCGCGTTCTGTGCTGCACCTGCCCGGCAAATTCTGGTGTCCCTGCGGAGGGGCAAAAGGGAGGGGGGGGGGGGCGGGGTCCTCGTCAAAGGGCTCAATGACGAGCATCATTAGACGCGACCGCAACGATGGACACACACACACACACACAAGGCCGATCGCACTGCCACATGACACGAGAAGGGGAAAAGGAGACAAATCGTGCTCGTCTGCGTCGTCGTTGAAAACAATTTAGGACCTCTTAGAAACCAAAATGGCTTCGTCGAAACACAGATGGAAGAAAAGTATCTATGGAACCTAGAAAACCGGGAACTTTCCCCGCATTCCCTTTCTTGATAAAAATGACAGCAAATTTTGTGTAATTGGTGGAGGTGCGACCCCAGCGGTCCATGCATCACCCCGCCGCCGTCGACACGCAGTGCAGCCCAATGCAGCCCAATGGAGTCGCAGTGACAAGCAGTTGCATTCAGGCGGCGGGGCGGCCAGGCAGCGTCCGGAGGCAGGCCAGAGCAACCAAGAGAGAAACGCACAAGCGCGTAACTGTCCCGGACGTGGTGCGAGCTGGCGTGAGTGGCGAGGTTCTTGACGGCCACCTTTGGGTACCTTTGGGCCGTCTTTGGGCCGCACGGCGGGAAGCGAGGTGTAAAGGTGTCCCCGCGGGGACAGCGCTGCCGGCACCGCACAGCAGGCAGCGCCCGGATGGACCAACTTCACGTCTAACGAAGCCTCGGCGCGCAACCCTTTGAGCCACCACGCCCCCACAGTGCACTTCCTCTCCTGGAATCCATCCCATTCGCGGCAATCCTGTGTCACGTCGCCCGCCTCCGCGGCTGAAATCGATTTCGAGATTCTTTTCTTTTTTGCAGTGCACTAATGACTAGGATCAGCCAAACACGGCCGGTGCAATGGAAAGCGATAATAGCCTCGCTCGCCAAACTTCCCCGCGCGCTGCGCCCTGCGTCGCCACCTGCTGCCGTTCGCCCCGAACACGGCAGGCCGAGCCCCCCCCCGCGCCCCCCAAGCGCCCCCTCGTCGCTCTACTCTGCGGCCCCCGTCGAGCTGTCGGTTTACAGTTCGAAACTTGTCATGCCGATCGCAAGGCCTCGCCTTTTTGGCGGTGTATTCCCCGTCGTGCAGGGCCGGCCTGGCTGGCCTGGTTGGCCTGGGACGGCGGCCTGCAGACCCGCAACCCTTTATCCCGGGGGCGGGGCCGGCGGGGCCGGCGGGGCTGTCTGGCGGGGCGGCGGGGGCGGGGCGGGGGCCGTGGGGCCTAGGTTCGCGCGGGGCGGCGCGGGGCTCGCCAAGGGCTCCCCCCGCTAGACGAGCGTGTAGGGTTGCCACCTCGCTGCTCCCGGAAGAGACTCCCTCCGGGCAATTTACACAGTCGATTACGACCCTTCACTTCGCGCATCAAAAAGAAGAAGGGGAAACCTGTCCTTTTTTTCGGCGATGCGTTTGATATGACGGGCTGTGTGTTTGCGGCCTTGCGGGGGCCGATGCCAGGTGGACACCGTACAATGCCCGCCGCGCCGCCTGCGGCCCTGCGGCCGCCTGCCTGCCCTAGCGCGAATAGGGTTACGTTTGCGTCGTGCCTCTTTTATTTATTTTCTTTATTTTTAATTTTCCGGAATCCGACGGCGCAAAAGGGTTGAGAAAAGGACTGATGGGGGCCCCCACTGCCGGCCCCGCCGGCCCGCCACGCCGTGTGCGGAGCTGCCGCACATCTTTTTATTTGGGGATGGCAGATGATGTGGGGCTTTGTGGAGCCGGGCGAGCGAATAGAGGGGCTCGCCGCCCCGGCCCCGGCAGTGCCTCGGCCACCTCGCTGCAGCTGTCGTGAAAACCAATCAACACACGCACCTCCAGAATGTGCGACTTTCTATTTCATGTTTAATTCATCGTCCGTCGTGTTTATAGTTGTTGGTTTTCCAAATAAATTACCCCTTTCTTCCCCTTTTTCGCCGCATCGGTTTGGCGCTCCGGTGCGGCCTGCCGTGCTCGCGGGGCCCAGCCCGGCCCGGCCAGGCCGCTTGGTCGTTACCGCTCCACTTCCTCATTCCCGGCATGACGAGGGTCGAGGGTTCGACTCCCGCCGCCGGGCTGCTGCTGCGCTCCGCCATTCATTCACCACGGAAGCGAATCGGGCTGGGAGAAGCCAGGAGAAGCGCAGAGGGTACCGCTAGGTAATGGCGCCGCGACGATGATTGGCCGCTGGGTGTGGCAGCCCTGCGCCCTTCTTCGCGCCAAGGCAGCCAAGGGCCGAAAGACTGCGAGGGCTGCGAGGCACAGGTGGGGCGCCGGAACCCTTCTGGCGACCCGGAAGAGAAGAAAGTGGCCCGGTGAAATATGTGATGGCTATCGGCCTATCGGGTCGAGGGAGATTGACCAGCCAGATTAGCGCCCTTGGGGCCTCACTGCGCCCTCGGCCAGCCCTCGCTGTGCCCTCGGCTCCGGGGAAAGTCCGGCAGGTAGGGCGAGAAGAGCACCCATCCCATGGCAGCGGACCGCAGGGCCACAGGCAGGGCCACAATCGCACAGCTCAATCTCGCCAAACGAAACGCGAACGACTCACGGTGGTGTGACTCCACGCAACGCCCAAAAGGCACGCAAGGAGCGCCTCCAACAGCACACGTGTCAAGCCTGGTGCATGATGGGAGTCAAAGACTGAGGGCCTTTGAGCTGGCCGAGCCGCCCGCGCCTCGCCCCGCACACCCCCGCAGCACCTTGGGCTCGCTTGGGCCGGGCTGGCTGACAGCCTGCTGTGACGCGGTGGACGCGGTGGACGCGATGGACGCGGTGGACGCGGTGGACGCGGTGGACGCGATGGACGCGGTGGACGCGATGGACGCGGTGGACGCGGTGGACGCGGTGGACGCGGTGGACGCGGTGGACGCGGTGGACGCGGTGGACGCGGTGGACGCGGTGGACGCGGTGGACGCGGTGGACGCGGTGGACGCGGTGGACGCGGTGGACGCGGTGGACGCGGTGGACGCGATGGACGCGGTGGACGCGGTGGACGCGGTGGACGCGGTGGACGCGGTGCTGGGCGGAGTCCAGCAGGCTGAGCTGGCTTCCTCTGCTTCGGAGCTGTCCGTTGCTGTCCACTCTCGGACACTACCGAATGTACGACGCGGGTCAAGGACCGGTCAGGCAGGGAGGGGCCTAGCGTCCTCCCCCCACCCCACCCCCTCTCCCCTCTCTCTCCCGTTCCCCTGCTCTGCCTCTCACTCATGCATGTACGTACGGAATGCGCTCAATAGTCTAGTACACGCGAGGAACACACAAAAGTGTTTACTTTTCTTGACGACGCTGCCGCGCGCTCGAATACCAGCGTGAGCTGCTTACTTTGTTCTTCTCTTGAAAAAAAAAATTAACTTCGAGAAAACTGTTTCAGAAATGTAGGAACTTAACCAAATGATCCCATCGACAGTAACAAAGAATAATCACCCTAAAACATTTTTCAAGCAATGTCCATTACCTAGCTGAGCAAAATTTGAGTCCACTGGATACCGAGAGAGTTGTGTGAGCGGCGGAGATTTGATACAATACGTAGCAGACTCTCCAGGCGTATTCAGATGACGATTGGTGAAAATGGAGTGAAAATGGTGGTGATTTGTGGAGTTGCCGCCAATCAGGAAGAGCTAGAAGTCCTCTTCCTCTTCGATGAGCGCCGTCCACGATGACGGAGACACAGTCCCGGCCCACAGCGCTGGGCGTCCGCGGCGCGACGCGACGCGACTCGGAACGCCTCCCGACGCCGGCCCGACACTTTACAGACGAGTTGTCCGCCGGACTGACCACTCTGAATTTTTGTGAGCGTCTTTCCTGCCCCGCCGCGTTCCGGCCGTTCTGGGCCTGGCTAGGCCTAGCTCGGCCTGGCTTACATAATACAGTGCAGTGGACGCGACGACACCGCGCCAGCGCTTCAAATGCTCCTGAAGGATGTTTCAAAGAGCGCGAGAAGGCGGCATTGCTGCGCATTGCTGCGTGCTGGTAGTGTAAGCCGGGCTTGTCGATTCAGCACTAGGGAACTTGCCCCCTGGACTACCTGGCGTCCGCGCCCCGCGCACATCATCGCTCCTCCTTTGCTACTAGGCAAGCCTTTGAGCCCTCCTGTGTGGGTCCTGTGGGTCCTCCTTCCTTCTGTCTCTCTCCCACCAGCACACCGGCACACACCTACACGCTGCTAAAACGAAAAGGGGCTGGCGAGGTGGCCCTCACGGCCGAAGGGCACCCGAAGGGCCCGATGGTTGGCCAGACGACCGGCCAGACAATTTAAAGTCCTCCCCCCCTCACCCTTCCCCGGCGGTCCCTCGACGAGCCACCTATGGTTAGAGGTGCACTGCCACTGTCATGGGCACTGCCTTATGGGCACTGCCTATGGGCTGGCTGGACCGGCGTCGCCGCGCGCCTCTCGTCCAGCGAATCCTGGACGGCAAATCGCCTCCAGGCTGGAACCAGTCCGGTGTCGCCCGGCTGGACTCCGCAGTCGTCTCCGTAATTTATGACAAGGAAGGACTAATTTCAACTACACTGCGAAAAGAACAGTTCGCAGAGAAGGTTCTTCAGACGCCAGCGTCCAGACGTGATTGCGTCGCTAACAGCAGCCGCCCACGACATGAGCCTGTTACCTGCTGCAGCCGAATCTTGGCCCCTTGCTCCGAAACCTTGACACCTTCCCACCGCAGCAGCTGACCTGACCTGCCGGACAACCCGGGCCGCCCTTTAGGCGCCTTTAGGCACCCGTCAACCGGCGTGGCTGCCCCCTGCCCGCTCTGCCCCCATGTCCTTCCTGAAGCTGCATTGTCGCCCTGGCTGCCCTGGCCCTGGCCTTGGCCTTGGCCAGTCCGTGGGGACGTCGCCGCCCTGCTGCACTGCGCACTGCTTCCCCCGCGTCTCCCTCATGCATGTCGTGCTCTCGGGGGACGCAAAAGTTTTTTCGACGAAAAAGCGTTAAAAAACGCGGTGAGGGACAGCGGCGTAGACGGAGACGCGGAAAAAAGGGGGAAAACAGTGGGCATTCGCACGAGGACGAGCAGGGCGAGGGGTGCACTTGCAGCTTCATGATGAGTCGGTGCTTGCGGTGGGGCCAGGCGGGGCCAGGCGGGGCCAGGCGGGGCTCGGGGGCGGGCCGTCGGGAGGGGCGGGGGAGGGGATCAAAATTCGGGCGTGGGACTCAGCGAGGCCGAAACGGCTGCGCTGCCCGGGTACAGTCACGGCAGAAACTTTTCGTACTTTGCGTGAACAAGGGTGTCTAGCCCCACCATTCGTCGATTTCTACCGAAACGTGCGTGCGCGCAAACCACAACGCGTTGTTTGAGGCGTCTGGGAAGAAGTGGTACGAAAAGGTAGATTGAGAAGTAAGGTGTGTGTGTGTGTGTGTTGTGGGTAAACGTGTGTGCGTGTGTGTCCCCCGGGGAATCGGGAAGCCGAACGAACCCCCCGGAGGGCTTGGTACTTTTGCTTTCCGTAGCCCCGCCCCCACCCCACCCCCTGCTCCCCAGCGAGTCGGGAACACGGGGGAAGGCAGGCTGCCCGAGACCGTGCCGAACACGGGGGAAGGCAGGCTGCCCGAGACCGTGCCGAGACCGGGGTGACCTGCCGACCTGTCTTCTTCCTGCTGCGCTGCGAGTCGACTTCCCCAAGAAGCACGTCGAGTCGGCGGGGCGCGACGCCGCGACGCTGTGACATCACGTTCAGTCGGGGAAACCTAGAACGCCCTTGCGACTCTTTTCTGCTCGCGGCTCCTTGTCTGATTTGGCTGGCGGTGTGGTGGCCTGAGCGCTGCAAGAGCAGGTTCACACCGCAGTACAAGACCGCGGCGTGGCGCGGCGCTCCGACGGCGTGTTAGCCTGTAAGGGTGCGGCGTGCGATTATATTTATAGACTGCGATGATGGCGTTTCAACGCGATGCGTTTCTGCAACGTGCGGTGCCTCGCAGTGCCCCGCCGCGCCGCGCCGCGCAGCCCAGCGCAGTGCCAGTGCTCCGGTATGCAGCGCCTGCAGCCACTGCAGCGCGTTGCCCGCTGGGGTTTCGCATTTTCGCGTGTCCCACTTGCGGTCCTGAGTGTCCCCGTTTCAAACCGGTTTAGTTCGCGCGTCGCTCGCAAGGTGCCCGCGATGACTGCAGGCCCCACGCCACGCGCCCGGCCTGCCCGGCCTGCCCGGCCTCTACGCCCCGGCGTCCCCGGCGTCCCCGGCGTCCCCGTCAGCGTCACTGCTTTCGGCCCCTAGCCTCCCAGTGTGGCCGCGCGGCCAGGCCGGCCGGCCGGGCGCCCAGGGCGAGGCGAGGCGAGTGCGGCGAGGCGGCCGATCTGCCAGAGAGATAGCGGCGGCGCGGCGACGACAGCGCAAGCGACAGCGCCTCCCGATCTGTCAGTCGATCACGGCCAATTAATTATGCGGCGGCCACCTCTGGAGCTGTGGCGGCTGCCAGCCCCGCCAGCCCCGCCGGCCCCGCCAGGCGCGCCAGCGGCCAGCGGGAGGCAATAATTCGTGGCCGCGAACTGGTCTGGGAACGCGAAGCGCGAAGCAGGGCGAGGCAAGGCGTAGACGCGAAGGCACTGCAGGGCCTGGCTGATGGGGCAAGGGTGCCGTAGTGGCGGCCCCTGGACCCCCAGGACCGCGATGATACCGGCTAACCGCCACCCACCAGCAGCACGCAGCGAGGCATCAGCTGTTCGCAGCCCGGCCGGCTGTTGGCCGCCACCGCCACCAGGCGGCGCCACGGCCCGGCCCGCTCGGCGCGGCGCGGTGGCGGGAGGGAGGAGTATCGCCGCGCCGTGACGCGGAGTAGCGCCGCCGCCACCGCTCCGGCAGGTGCAGCCAGGTGGCTCGGCGATGCTGGGCGCGCCGCGCGAGTAGGCAGCCCAACCTACACGTCACGCCGCCAGGTCGCCGCCGGGCGGGCAGGCAGCCCACAACGCAGCGCAGCGCCGTGAACGTAGGCCGCCCATCGAGCACCGGCGGGCAGCCCTCACCGCCGCGCGGCAGGCAACCCATCGGGCACCGGGCCCGCCGACGTCGCGAGTATCCCGCGTCCGAGACCGCTCTCCCGGACGAATGACTGGCATTCCCCGAACGACTTCCGCGGGGACCTGAAAAGCAAATCCGTGTCTCTCGACGTCGCTGACGTGCCGCTCGGTCTCCTCCAGGACGGCGCGCGAGGGCCCCTGGCGTCCAACTCGAGCAGCTGGCTGGCCTCGCATCAGAGCGCGGTTTCTTGACGCCGGGGCCACCCATCAGGGCCGCGTGTGGACACTCCACTCCATGCCGATAGGCGTGAGTTTCTGGTGTCGGTGACGTCGCGGCGCCGAGAAAAGTGTAACGAACAACCTGGAAGTGTGTCAGAGACGCGCGGACGGAACGGCCAGTCGGTGAGTCACCGCGAGTCGTCGTGAGGCCCACCATCACGCCTCGCGCCAATCGGCGGATTAGGCGGCGTCCTGGAGGAGGCACTCCGAGTCCATACGGCCACCCCCGTGCTCCGTTCGTCCAGGACCGTGTCCAGGGGCTGAGCTGAATGCCAAGGCTGGCGGGCCGTGCCGCGTGCCGCGTGCCGCGCGCCGCCGTGACGCCGCGAACGGGCATTTGAGCCGCAATCACCGATGACACGCTCTATACTGGCTGGCCGGGCGTTGTTTGCTGAGAGCGCCGCCGTGGGCGATGCGCGAGTATGTCGATGTGTGTGTGTACGCGCGCTCGTGTGTGTGGACCCCCGTGCGCGCCGGCACGGCGTGGGCGATGGCGCACACAGAAGCAAAAGACTTGGAGGCTGGCTCCGGCGTGGCTAGGCCGTTGATATGATTACATAGTGGCGGCCGGGCCGGGCAGTTGCCGCGACGCCGTGGCCGCGTGGCCGTCGGGCGCTGTTGGCCGTCAGGCATCATGCTTTGCACGACGTCCTGGCGGGCTGGCGGTGTCGGCCTCGGCGCGGACAGACACCTGCTGCGCCTGGAAAGACTACGACGCCATTCGAAAGTGGCATGACTCATTGGTGGGTTCAAAACAGCGCTGCGGCTGCCTCGCTGCTTCGCTGCTTCCATTCCCAGAGCGCGTTCGGCGGTTCCGGCGGTTCGTTGGTGCCGGAGACCTCAACGAACGACCCTAACCCGAGTTATGCATGACGTTTTGGGGACGCGGCGCGCGCACGCAACGCGGACGCAACTCGTAGAGGGACGCCCAGAGAGGCTCCCTGACCGGGGGAATGGATCACGGGCCGAGATCTCGTCCGCCGCGCACGGCCGCGGCTCCGTGACTCGTGACACGGCACGGCCCGTCGCCCAAGCTGTTTCCCCAGGCAGGTCGCGTGTGGGCACGAGTGGGCGGCCAACAGCCAATCGAATACGTGTCTCTGATAGTTTTCGGCGGAGGGGCCGGGCGAGGAGGAGGGAGGGGGGGCATGCTTTACGACCGGGAACAACATCCACTTAAGGCCCGAGGATTTACGGGCGAGATGCGCGCTTTTGCGCGTCAATTGTCTCCGGACCTCTTTTCCACGTCACAAAGTCACAAACCAAGCAGCGGAGTGCCGCGGCGTGGCCCGGCTGTGCCGCCACGGGGCCCACCTGTCCGCGCAGCCCGCGGAGCCGCGGAGCCTGCATGCTCGCGCAGTGTGATTAACATCCACGAGTTGACATCTTATATACCCCCCCCCCACACACACACACACACATTTCACCTCCCCCGCCGGCGTTGCTGTCGCGTCGACACCTCGACAAGACGTGCTGAGTGGGAACTAAGGAAAAAAGCCAAAAAAGCGGTCACAACTAAAATTCAAATTTTATTTACCTTTTCGCGCAGTCTTCCTCCGCAGGGACAGTTGGAAACGAAAATCGTGCACCCTGTAATCGGCTTCTAGAAGCAAAATTTCAGAAAATAGACGTCATTTCCTGAGCGTTTTTTCAGTTTTGTGGTGTGGGGGTAATAAACTGGAAAGGAAAACGGCGCGAGTGAGTCACTTTGTGGTATCTTTTTCTCGGGTGATAAGCCAGTGGAGGAGCAAACGCGGCGACGCTATCTAGAGTGTGTGAACGAAGTGCACACGCAGTCCACGCAGTCCGCGAGCGCACCGCACCAGACGCGCCACCACCGGGGGGTCCGAAGAAAAAGAAAACGGAAAGAAAACTGAAAATAAAGTTGGCGAAAGTGGGCTGCCGCTTTGGAGAAAAAAAAAGGACCGCGCGCGAGAAGGTGCGGATTTGTAAGTCGGCCGCGCGGTGTACAAATGTCATACGCCGTGTGACATGTTGTAAAAAAAAAAGGAGCGAGGAGAAGATTGCCGATGGGGAGCCCCAATGGGGAGCCCCCCTGGAGCCCCTCGGATCCTCGCGGTGACTCAGCGTCCCCTTCCAAGCCTTCCACCGCCCTGTTTGAATGCAAAACAGCGCGCGGGAAAAAAGATGCGACGCGATGGAGCGCGGGCGCCATGCCCCGTCCATGGCGTCCATGCCCGCCGCCGTGGCGCACGGCTCGGCCCAATTTGTGGCTGACGTGACGTGGATCGGGAAGGCACGACTGACTACTGTCTGATGCGCGCTTCTCAAAAAGTCTACGATGTACTTTGTTCTTGTTTTTACTCCCGTAAAAAGGGGCGCACGGACTGAATGTCGAAACGTTCGCGGCGTGATCCGATGGAAATGGGCCACGGGAATCTCCAGTGGATAGCAAACGGGATTTTTAGGTAACGCACAGGTGCGCGAAACTCATTTTTGTTCCTGTCTGCGATACTTCTCACGGTACGCGTCACTATGATGATTTGACCCACTTCTTTCTGCAGCTCGCATGACACTCGTTGGTCGTGTCAGGCTGGTGTCAGCCGGGTGTCAGCCGGGGCAGACATAATGTGCGCACGCATCTCCATACGCTCATGCACGCGCGGACTAGCAATGGTCTGCGACGGTCCGCGCTGCGCTCTGCCGCGGCGTGGCGGCGTGGCGGGGTTGGCGCTGCGTTTAGCGTGTTGCCCGTGTTGCCCGGTGCACTGGCCATATGTCTTCCCGGCGACGCTAATCAACAGCAATCAATCTCCTTTTGCCCGGACAGAACAGGACCGGGCCGCGCGCAGGCCGCGCAGGCTGCGCAGGCAGGGCAGGGCGCACTAGCTCGGGGGCAGAGGGGCCGGCAAGGGCCGCAACGCAGGGGCCACTCCACGGGCCACCAGGCAGCCCAGCGCCTCGCGCCACCTTGCGCCCGTCTCGGCGCCAAATCGGAGCTACCACACCGTCAAAAAAGCGCCTTTCTGGTTGCAGCCGCAATGGAAAGGCGGTAAAAACGCCGAGGGCGGTGAGTAGTATGAAGTACCCATGGCTACCCCAAGGTTGCGGATTGCCCCAAGGTTGTGAATTGCCCCAATGTTGCGGATTGCCCCAAGGTTGCGTATTGCCCCAAGGTTGCCGATTGCCCCAAGGTTGCCGATTGCCCCAAGGTTGCCGATTGCCCCAAGGTTGCCGATTGCCCCAAAGGTTGCGGATTGCCTCAAGATATTGCCCCCTTCCTCTTGCCTCTCTCATTCATACCCGAGTGTGTTTGCGTCTCGGACGAGGATCATCATTATTCCCTTTTCGTTGCTCTGGATGTCATGGGAACGCAGTGGAGGAACACACAGGCGGACGGATTGGATCAATCAATGGAGGGAACACGACGTGCGCGTGTCGTCGTCGTGGCCCTGGTGGAGGCTGGAGGCCCGCCCTCCCTCCCCGCCCGCATCATCACCCTGCTCGCTGTCGGAAGCCATTCCAATGTAGATCGCAAAGCGTTCTCATTTATTGATTGTTGGCCATCGGCAGTCTCGGCAGGTGCAGTCGCGGCTCAGGGACGCTCGGCGCCTCGCTCGGCGCACTGCGAGCTGGGTGCACCGCGGCGGCCGGTTCACACGCTCGCTCACTGGATGTGACTAGGTGTCCCACACTGTCCCCCGCGACGATGAGACAAGCAGTTTACCGGCCGTCACCATCGTCCTTGGAAGAAAGTGTGACAGGCTGATTTTCTCTTTCTCACTCAACGTACGTCACCGCACAGTTGCCTCTGAAATACTGATTTTGTTTTGCAAATTTGTAGTCTTTGCAAAAACGGACATCCACGGCCGACAGCGCGCAGCTCTATCCGAATATGTTGGCGGTTTCGAGTCGGGCCGGCTGGGCCCCTCATTTCTGTCCTCATATACAGTCGTTTCGCCGGGCAAAGAGTCGCCGGGAAGGGAGAGAGGACTCCCCCTCCTGTGCGAGTCCCGAATGCTGCATCGTGCGGGGATTATCCGGGCCAGAATGATCGCAGCCAGGGGATTTCGGCGATACGGTGTTTCAGTGGGAGAGAGCGCGCGTGTGTGTGTGTGTTGCCTCTCGCGTCCCAAAATTGTTGCTGGATTGTTCTGACACGGGACGGTTCGGTTCCCAGTATAATGGTCGACACCACTGGGCTCGCATACTAAATCCCCGTCTCTATCAGCTCCAGCAGCTCTAATAAGAGCAGCAGCCCCCCCTCTCTCCTTCCGATTGAAAACGCCATCCTTGCGCCCACAAAATTGGGCTTATCGCTTCACAGTATCTCTCCCTGATGAACACCTTGCGCTTCTGTTTCGGCTGAAACCCAACACCAGCGATGATCGGATGATCGGGCCGGCGGGGTCGTGGCACGTCGTGCACGTCGTGGTGGGGCGCGGGGCACGGCGGCGCGGCCGAGCGAGGCGTTGGGGCCGCCGGACCGCCACACGAATTACCAACGACGACCGACTTAGACCGCGCCGGCCGTGTAGGCCCGGGCGGCGTCGTGGCATTAGTACTCGTTAAAGGAGAGTACCCCCTCCGCGCCGTGTCCGCGCCGTGTCGCATGTCCGCACCCCACTTGGGCCCAGGGCCGGCTAGGCCCGTCTCCTTTCGATGCCAGCCCTCCTCCCGGATTAGAAGAGTCGATAAAATTGTGTTTATAGTGCCGGATCCCCCTCGGCGCGGGGCGCGGGGCTGAGCGCGGGCCGACCGGGCTCTCCTCTTATTACTCGCCCGCTAAAAGGAAGCCCCTGTTGTGCCGGGACGCGTCCCGCGGGACGAGGTTGGTGAACCTGTTAAAAATTTGATCTACGACCTATTCTTGATAAAGTGCGTATAGAGAAGCGCTACCAGCCAGCCGTAACATTAAAAAAGAGAGGCACTAGCCGGACGTTTATGGTCAAGACACGGCATAGTTTGGAGCAGTCACCAAGCGCTGGAGCACTAGGGGACGTTCTCTTAAGTAAGGAAAGTGCCAAGGGGAAAAAAAAGTTTCGCTGGTTTAGTGCATAGTGCAGCGGTTCTCAACCTTTCTCGGCTCGCGACCCCAAATTTGTAGCCAAAAATTTCCGCGACCCCCAGGAAAAGTTTCGCGACCCCACGGGACCCCTCCTTTAGCATGCCACTGCGTCTGATCCGAGGCGGGCATTTTGCTCCCTCAACGGGCAATTGGTCTTTGGACCTTCCTTTAGCATGCCTCTGTTACGGAGTGCGATTATCAGTCTTAGTTTGGGAGCAGTATTGTCTCAAAGTTGGCCAAAACGCTCAGAAATGTCTTTAAAAAATCATGTTTTGGGTCGATTTTAAGCAGCCACTGCGTCTGATCCGAGGTGGGCATTTTGCTCCCTCAACGGGCAATTGGTCTTTGGACCTTCCTTTAGCATGCCTCTGTTACGGAGTGCGATTATCAGTCTTAGTTTGGGAGCAGTATTGTCTCAAAGTTGGCCAAAACGCTCAGAAATGTCTTTAAAAAATCATGTTTTGGGTCGATTTTAAGCAGCCACTGCGTCTGATCCGAGGTGGGCATTTTGCTCTCTCAACGGGCAATTGTTCTTTGGACCTTCCTTTAGCATGCCTCTGTTACGGAGTGCGATTATCAGTCTTAGTTTGGGAGCAGTATTGTCTCAAAGTTGGCCAAAACGCTCAGAAATGTCTTTAAAAAATCATGTTTTGGGTCGATTTTAAGCAGCCACTGCGTCTGATCCGAGGTGGGCATTTTGCTCCCTCAACGGGCAATTGTTCTTTGGACCTTCCTTTAGCATGCCTCTGTTACGGAATGCGATTATCAGTCTTAGTTTGGGAGCAGTATTGTCTCAAAATTGACCAAAACAGGCACAACGATTTTTCAAAGACATTTCTGAGCGTTTCGGCCAACTTTGAGACAATACTGCTCCCAAACTAAGACTGATAATCGCACTCCGTAACAAAGGCATGCTAAAAGAAGGTCCAAAGACCAATTGCCCGTTGAAGGAGGACGAAATACCGCCTCGGGTCAGATGCAGTGGCTGCTTAAAATAGGCCCAAAACACGATTTTTCAAAGACATTTCTGACCGTTTTGGTAAACTTTGAGACAATACTGCTCCCAAACTAAGACTGATAATCACACTCCGTAACAAAGGCATGCTAAAGGAAGGTTCAAAGACCAATTGCCGGTTGAGGGAGCAAAATGCCCGCCTCGGATCAGACGCAGTGGCTGCTTAAAATCGGCCCAAAACACGACCCCAGCTACCTCGCCGCGACCCCTTAAAATTTTTACGCGACCCCACTTGGGGTCGCGACCCTAAGGTTGAGAACCACTGGCATAGTGTAACAAGGCGCGGGCCGCGGTTCCCGTCACGCACACACACGGGCCGCGATAAATCAAGAATTTGCGAGCCGCGCAGTGCGATTCACATTGCGATTGGAGCGCCCGGAGGATGGCGAAGCCGGATATTGCGATTCGACGCATTCGCATATTGCCGCGCCATTGCATCTCGGCGCAACAAGCTGCCCCCGGGGCCTGCAGGGCCTGCTGCAGGGCTGCAGGGCCTCCCCCGGAATCGGCGCGCGGCTTCTTTGCTATCCGTGTCACGGTATTGGACATCGATCCACGCGCGCGCGCCTGTGTGTGAGAGTGTGTGAGTGTGAGGTGCACTAAAAGCCCATGCAGGTATTGTGCAGTGGGGTGCAATCGTGGGCGAGGCCGAGGCGAGGCCAAGAGGTCCGAGTGCCGGAGGTGCATACGGACAATGTTGCACGCTATCACCGGTAATGGGTCGTGCGCAATATTTTCGCTCGCGCGCGCGTGTGTGTAGGTGTGTGAGTGCGCGCTCCAAAAGCCCGCCGCCAGATGACTTTGTCGCCAGCCGGAGGAGCGAATACATTCATTTTTTTATGGCGTCCGGGCCCTAGAACAGGAAATATGCTTCCAGCGCGGCGTGCTGCGTGCTGCGTGCTGCGGGTACCCCTAGGTCTGCAGCAAACCGCTCCGAGTCGACACGGCACGGCCACGGCCGATGACCGGTCGCCAATCTTCCGACACTGGTTCTCTCTTCCGGCCTGCCTCGGCCTGCCGCTCGCGCACTGCCCCACCGCACTGAACCGTGGCCGAGGCGGTTGGCACCCTGTCAACCAATCAGAAGTCCGAGGTTCAACTCTCGACCCAGCCCCGACGTGACTTTCTTTTCGGCTGTGTCCAAGGCGGTCCGAGTCCCAGGGCTATACTTTCCGCCCGACCTGTACTGTACACATAATACCCGCACATACGCTCCGTGGCCGATGGGGTGTGAAAATAATGAAAACACACGTGAAATAGCGGCCGCCGGCTTCTGATTGAACTCCTGCCCCGGAGCAGCCCTCTCATCATGCCCACTCGTTGTTGTTTTGGTTGTTGTTGTTCGGCCCGCACCGCGCGGTCCGCAAAGGAAAGGTCCCAATTCATGGTTGCGGCTGTATGGCCCCGCTGACAAGCCGAACTGCAGCCCCACCGCCACGCCCCGCCTGCCCCGCCTGCCCCGCCTGCCCCGCCACACTCACCTCGCGAAATCGGTGCGAGATCAGCGCGCACACACAGACGCACACACACACACACACACACACACACGCACACACAGGGGAGTGATTCTTTACGGTTTCGCCCTTTTCTTCTGAGCCGCACGCGTAAATTCTTGGCCGCGGCCGGAGACTTTAATGCGTGAGACAACTAACACACCGTGCCGTCGGCGTGCCGTCGGCGTGCCCGGCGTGCCGCCCTGTACTGCCCGGGGCCGTCGGGCCGTCGCCGCCGAGACGGTCGAGGCGCGTTTCGGGGCCGCGTCCGCCGCGTCCTCGTCTCGGCCGACGGGGAGCACGGGAGTACCGAGGAGGCCGAGGAGGCCGCCGTCGCGGACGCCCCGCCAGCCCCTTGGCCAGCCCTGCCGCCAGCACGACGTGATATGTGGGGCCCGGAAAATGCCGAAACATTGAGTGAATCTGTGATCCCCATAATTAGCGCTGCTCTTCTTGAGGCCCTGTAGTCCCGAGTCCTGTACCGGTCATGCTCGGCCCGGGAAGGCCCGGGACCACAGGGCGGCGTGGCCCCGGCCGGCCCGGAGCCTCCGGGGCGTGCATCCCGCGACGGCCAGCCGCCCCGGAAAGAACCGGTTTTCATAAATCGCTTTTCGGTATCCGTGTCCACGCACCGCCTTTATCATTATTATGATGATTTCGCCTCATTTGTTTTGCACACAGACCGGGCCGGCCGGCACACCGTACGTGCGGGGTGTGAATTTATGAAGCCTCGGCTTGAGTCGGCTTGATGCTCGGGCCCCGGCGTGGCGTGGCGGAGTGGCACGGCGTGGCCAGCATTGCGCCAGTAATCAGTCATGAGGCCGACTTGACTGCACGTCCGATACGACTGACTGCACGTCCGACGGCCCGACGGTACATACCCCTCCCCTTGAGCCGAAAAACACCGCCCTCTACATGGCCAGTCCGTCCCTCCGTGCTGGCCAATTTCTCATATCGGCGCGCTGAGCCTGGTTGTGCCTACGCTGTGAGGGGCATCACTGGGCATCACGCACCGCGACGCACCGCCACCTCCACTTCCTGCTCGGCGCGCTGCCGCAGCGCTGCCCCGCGGTCTGGCCGGAGCAAAGGTCGCCGTTGCCTCAATGAAACGTTCCATTCACACCTGGCCGGCACCACGACTCCCTCTAGAGCGCCCCCCCCCCCTCCCGGGGCCCTGCAGCCCTGCTCGGCCTGCTCCGGCCGCCGCGCGAAACCACACGAACCGGATTGCGTCCGGCGTGAATGAAGCCGGGCTTTACTACGGCAAGGGCGACAATGGGCGGCGGGGGACCTAGCCTGCCATAGCCTGCCATAGCCTGGCGTAGCCTCTCACAGGGCTGCCAGCCCCGCCAGCCCCGGCGGCTCGCAGCGAAAATGAAGAACCGAACGGGAAAACGCGGCGCTCGCGGCGAACCGTCAGTTCCCGCTGCGCGAGCGTCCGTCGCGTCTTCGTTCGATGTTTCTAATTTGAGCGTGACGTCAGCCGGCGGTCCGATTGGTCCGCTCTGTCTCTCGCACGCTGTGGTGAGCGAGAGAGACAAGGCTAGAGGTGGCGGCGGGCCTCTCGCGAGCCGTGAATAGGAATGGCGCCCCGACTTGTTTGAATGAAGGTCCGGACGTCCCGGCTTATCAAACGCTTCCATTAAACGGCCGAACTTATGGCGCGGCTGGGCCTCTCTGCCTCTCTCTCACACTCGAGGGGCGTCCCCCAGGGCGGGGCGGGGCGAGAGGGACAGAGCGAAGTGTGGCTTCGGCGTGATAACTGCCCCCGTAGACGATGCGCGAGTCGATGCCGTCGGAGGCGTCGTCGTCGTCCTGGTCTGCCCGTGCTGAGCGTGGCGAACGCCTGTCCCGACGTCGTTTTCCTCGCGTGCGGATAAGGTGGCGGTTTGAGTAAGACAGTTAATTCAATCAGGTTTACGAGCGCAGCGCCGCAGCAGCGCAACGGCGGCGCGGCCGGCGCGGGCCGAGGCGGGCGGGGCTCGGGCTGCTCTGCTCCCCGTAAACCTCCAGGCACCTCGCTGAGTCGCACTTGTCCCAAGTCGGCGCACGTACGTACCGGCCTGTAGAAGGACTGTAACTGCGAGGCTTCCTTCGAGAGTTACGGCCGGGCGACGGAGTGGCACGGCCACGCACAGCCACCACGCGTGTGTCATTTAGGCGCTCTGGTCTGCCGATTAGGCAAATCCGTGGCCTCCGGCGGTGCCTGCGGCGGTACACTGGAAGGCTGGAAAGCTAGGGCAGGCTGCAAGGCTGCGCGGCTGGAAGGCTAGGCCGGCGCCGTGCCCAGGCATATATGATGATTGTTGTGCCTGCCCTCACGTTCGAGTGTAGCGTTACTGCCTCGGCTGGAAATAGTGGTCACAGGTCGGCTTTGTCCCCCGCGTCGAAGCACCTGCGACGGACGCGGCGCGGAGGCCTCGCGCGTCCCCAACGACCCCGACGTCGCCGTCCACCAAGCCAGCCGTTCTGCCGGATCCACGAGCGAGGCTGCTGTGCGAGATGCACAATGCCTAGCTTTTCGTCGTCATAATTGTGGCGGCCTTTGCATACAATGGCTGGGGCCAAGTCGCGGGCCGCGTCTTCGGATCGGAATGGGAGCTAACGCCCCGGCCGGGAGTTGAACCCGCGCCAGTTGTTTTGTTCCGTTCCATCGTTCACCCGTAGGAATGCCAGATGGGGCGGAGGGCGATAAAGGCACGACACTGCGCGCGCGTGGAGTTTCGGAAGCACTGAGGTCGTCGACACTGCTCTAACATTTTAGAAGCATCCCTGCTTTTGGCCCTCGTTGCGCTTAGAGACTTAGAGACTGACGGAGAAGCGCGGGCGCCGTCGCGCGCTGGCGGCCATTTTGTCTGGGCCGGCCTAGAAGGGAGCGGGGAGGGGACAGGGAGCGGAGCGGAGAGCGGTGCGGTAAGGTGCGAGGCGGAGCGCAGCAGTCAGCCGGAACAGTTTTTCGGGCACAGCTCGAAAACCGTTCAAGTTAGAGTGGTACAGTAAGCGAGCCGATTGTAGCTTGTACAGAGACCTACAATCGGCTCGCTTACTGTACCCCTCTATCTAGAACGGTTTGGAAGCTGTGACCGAAAAACCTTCTCCAGCCGTTAAGTGCGTGCGCTGCCATTTTGTCCGGAATATGAGAGAGCTCTCCGGCCGCGCGCGAGGAGTATGAGAAACTGTTGGTGCGCTTATCGGCGCCCGCGCTTCTCCGTCAGTCTCTAGGTCTCTAGTTGCGCTGACCCGCGTGCCCTCCATCTCCTTGACGGCGCGGCGCCGACGCCCGACAAAAGACTCAATCGCCATGAAGACGTCGCCACGTCGCCACCACGGCACTGCCATGGGGCTGCACTGCGAGGCTGCGAGGCGGGCACCGCCTTGCTTTTCATTATTTCATTATTTCGCTACTTTACGATGTACGGAGGCAGCGCCGCTTTGCGCCGCTGAGTCACCCTTCCCTAACTCGATGTCTTTATGGCCATT